>NW_026854991.1:0-46457 GCF_026571515.1 Ruditapes philippinarum | reverse complement strand
GATTATGTCAAAAGGGTTTGCAGCACTTTTCGATTTCTACAACCATAATAAAAAAAATTTATTGAATAAATATTTTTTGCTTTTTATTTTTATGAATTTAACATTTTGGTTTGAAACATTTTGTTATTTTAGAAAAAGGGGACTGTAAAACAACTCCCCAGCTTTTTAAATTGCGATTTTTTTCACCTTGTTAAGTTTCTTGCGTAGGTTAACCAAAATTTCCCCGATCCGTTTTTTTGTATTTTTCGAGGTCAATACCGAAGATTTTGACAGAAAGGGGCAAGAAGATGCGATTTTTTTTTTCTTAACTACCCCGCAAAAGATCAACCCTTTTAATGTAATCTCGTATACGTGGTCATTCTTTTTTATTTTGTTTGGGGTCTTTTCAGACCAAACAAATTAAATGGAAAGCGAAAATCAGGTCTAATGTTCTTATTGGAAAAAAATCCCCAAAAATTTATCCCACTTTTTTGAAGGGGGTTACTTCCCTTTTGTATGTACACTAAAGCCGAAAAATTCAGGGGAGATAAAATTGCGTAAAGAGGGGTCCCAAGGGGACAGGCCCCATCAATTTTTCAAGAAAAAAGTAATTCCGAATGGTCGAAAAATTTTTTCTAATATTGTTTTTTCTGTATTTTTTGATCGAAAAAAAAAACTAATTTTAAAAAAGCGGACATTAAATCCTGACACAGAAGTTTTTTTTGAAAACCTAACAACAAGTATTTTCTAAAAACAGTTTAAAAAACTGCGATTTAAAAGAAAAAAAAATTTTTTATTTTTTACAAGTTTTTCCAACAAATTAAACGTTTAAAAGTTAAAAAAATAGCGTTTGGCTTTTTAGAAAATTGTCAAAAAATGCACAATTTTCCAAAAATTACGGGGATAATAATTTTAAAACAATGAAAAATCTATTTTTTAGCCAAATTTAGATTACCGAATACTACCCCCAAACCGAGTAGTGGAATTTATTAGATTCTACCGTCGGACTGTTTTGGGCGGAGGAGGATTTTTTTCGCTAAAATATTTACTTCAATTTTTAAAAAACAAAACAGGTTTTACCCCCCTGAACAAAAATTACCTCGAAATTAATAAGGGGATTTTTTTACCAAACCTGGAATGCAAAATGGGGGAAGTTCTAAAATTTAAGAATGACTTGATATTTTTTCAGAACTATTATGTGTATAACTTTTTCCTCCCCGTGCGTACAGTGGGTAAACGGCTTTTTTCTCGCTTAGTGAGTGAGAGGTCTCGAGTTTCCGAATCCCAAGTCGAGGAAATTTTTTTTTTTTTGTTAAAAATTCTTTTTTTTTTTTAATTGTTTTTTTAAGGAAGGTAGCCCATGGATTTTAACAAGGATAAAAGGTGTGGCCTGTCGTAAAAAAGTAACATAAATGATTTTTTTTTGTGCAACTCTAGTTATGCAGAAATTTTCCGTATGTGCCTTACAAAATGAATTATAATACATAAAAATAAAAAAAAAACTTTATAACAGGCTGAAAATGGCATACAGGATATACCCAGTTTACGATTTAGATTTGGCAAAGATCAAAAAAAAAATCCCCAAAAGAACTTGAACCCCCCTTTTGATTCTTTATAAAATTTTTAAGCTTATAAAAGTTTTCAGGATTTTACATTGTTTAAAAAAACGTTAAAAGACGTTACAAGCCCTAATTTAAAATAAAAGGTTTTTTTTCGGGCCCCGTTTTTCCCTAAAAATTTTAACCGGGGCTGAAGGTTTTTTCCAGGCTCGCTTAGGAAGGCGAGAGGTCTGGAAAGTTCAAATCCCCATAAAGGGTAACTCATTTTTTTAAAAATTGTTAAAGTCAAATAAACATTGGATTGAATAAAGTTTGGGGCAATTAGTCTTATAAGCCAATTTCTACAATTAAAACGCTGGAAAGCTTGGTGGCACTAAACATATAATTCAAAAAAAACCTGCACCTTTCTTACTTTTCTGAGCCCCAAACAAATTCAGCGCCTTCTGTGCTTTGATTGTAATATGGCGGCCATGTGCTGATTTTTTTACCGATCGGAAATTGTAAAGTTGTTTTTGTTTGTAAAAATCTTTTTAGTTGTTGACATTTGGCTTATTAACAGATTATATATAGTTTTATCTATATATGCTTCAATTTACTGCATGGCTAGCCTGGGTTCCAGTCTGTCGATTTTTTTATGTGCTTCTGTTCGGCAAATTGATACTATCAAAACCAGAGATGTTTTGTTATCTATGACGATCAAGTATGAAATAGCGCGTAAGTTATGAATAAGCAAAAAAAATATCAACGCCTGAATCCCAGGCTACTGCATGGCATGCTGGGTGACTTTATACGAGCGAGCCAGATTTCTAGAGTGATTATTGATGGGCTTTCTCTACTCACGGTATGGAATCGTTTCGGGCTGATTTGGAATATTTCCCCGTTCCTGAACTGATTTGGATTTATGGCACCGTTGTCGTATAACGTAGGAAGAACTCACGGATGTTACATACTTTTAATATACAAATACAAACACACATGTGAACGAGTTGAATACCAAAACTTGAAACTTCCCACTCTGACATTTGAGAAAATAGTAACTATATAATATTTTCAACCTTTTTGGTTCCTAAGGGGACATTTTTATAATGTATATAAAAATACCTACACGTTTTAGAGTTACATATAAAAAAAATCATCCTGACATTTAAGGCAGTCCGTTATGATCTCTCCTGCACCTATAATACTCATAAAAAATCATTTGTCATGTTTCCATAGTGCACATTAAGAAATTTTAAAAAAACCCTAATATGTATATACATGTTGGACTTTTTGTCATTTCTTTTTGAATATAAGCATGTTATGGACTAAAATTTAGCCTGTGCAAATCAGCTATACGGGGGACAATTCCTTCATAACTTTAAAAAAAAAATATTTTAAAAAAAAAAAAAAAGTATTGAACAAGTTATTATTTAATATCAAACTTTCAAAAAACTCGTTCTAACAAATTATAAAAACTAAAAATCTAAAATCAACTTTACATCTGTTTTACCGTTTAAGTAATATCCGGTCAGAGATTGGTTTCCCGGGTCAATAGAGATTTTTCTAATGACTTTTTATTACAACTTTATTTTTTTAAAAAAAAAAAAAACGCCTTAGGAAAAAAACAATATTTCGGAAATATCCGCTCAAATTTATTATTTTTTCTTGTTCACTTTTTAAAAAGTTTTTCGGGATACTTGCAGGGTCGGGGGTTAAGTTATAATTTTACTTCAACAATTTTGTAATGTTTTTAATAAAGTAAAAAAAAAATTTATTTGTTAAAATTGTAAAGGATAAATCTTTTCAAAATTTTTAATCAGTTAATATAACTGTTTATTTCTAACCAAATAATATTAAAAATGACATTTAAGGAAATATTATAGCTTTTTATAAAGTTTTTCAATAAATAAAATCCAAAAAACCCGTTGTTTTCGTATAAACGTAGGAAAACTCACGGATTGTTACATACTTTTAATAACAAATAAAACCAAACACACATGTGACGAGTTTGAATAAACCAAAAACTGAACTTTTCCCACTCTGACATTTGAGAATAGTGATATTAATATCAAAAAAAAAAAACCTGTCCTAAGGGACATTTTATAATTAAATTGTATTATAAATACCACCCCCACGTTTTAGAGTTAAACATATAATAAAAATCATCCTGACATAAGGTTTCAGTCCCGTATGGCATTCTCCTGGCCACTATAATACTCATAAATCAGTCATGTTTCCCATTTAGTGCACATTAAGAAAAAGAAAAAACCCCCAATATATGTATATACATGGTTGGGGGGACTTGTTTCATTTCTTTTTGAATATAAGCATGGTCATGACTAAATTAGCCTGTGCAATCAGCTATACGACAATTCCATTCATTTAAATACTTATAAAAAAAAATATTTAAAAAAAAAGTATTGAAAAGTTATTATTTAATATCAAACATTTCCCCAAACTGTTCTTTAAACCCAAAATTTTTAAAAATCTAAAATCTAAAATCAACTTGACATCTGTTTTTTCCGTTTTAAAGGGAATATCCTGGGTTTCCCCGGCACAAATCAACCGTTGGGCGTATAACGTTAGGAAAGAACTCACGGATTTACATTACTTTTAAATATACAAAATACAAACAACACATGTGAACGAGTTGAATACCAAAAACTGAACTTCCCACTCTGACATTTGAGAATAAATATATATAAATATCAACCTGTCCTAAGGACATTTTATAAAGTATATAAATACAACACGTTTTAGAGTTACATATATAAATCATCCTGACATAAGGTCAGTCCGTATGCATCTCCTGCACTTTTAATACTCATAAAATCATTTGTTTTCATGTTCCATTTGGTGCACATTAAGAAATAAAACCCCTAATATATTTTATTTTACATGTTGACTTGTCATTCTTTTTGAATATAGCATGTATGACTAATTAGCCTGTGCAATCAGCTATACGACACTCATTGAGATAAATGGATTTTGAGCTTGACGAGGTAAGAAAATATAAACAAACAAATTTACATCTGTTAGTCTTCGGTAACAAACTTCACATATCAGTTAATGTATTTATAATTGACAGTATCAATAAAATCAGTGAACAATACATTAATCCGATATTACATAATTAAAAAAAACAAAGGCAGATAATAAATTCTTCTGGGATTTTTTTAATTTTTTCAATTTCAAAAACCAAGTGGTTATTGGGTTAAAAATCACTTAAAAACCTTAATTCAATTTTTTTTTTTCGTCATTGAAAAACCAAATCCGGAAAAGATAATCCAAAAATTTATTATGTTTCCTTTAATTGTTCTTTTTAATATTTGGAAGAACCAAAACTTATGAAAATTTGGCCCCATTGTAATGGGGGAAACCCAGTTTCCCAAATTTTTGGGCATTTCCATTTGCCACCGGTCCAATTTTTACACATGGAAAATTACAATAAAAAAATATATACTCTATAGTATATTGGTTCATGGGGCAAAAAAGCTGTTTAAGATTATATTACCGTTGACTAATTAAAAGGTAACAATGGGGAAACATTGTTTTCAAGAGGCGCAGGGACCATTTTTAAGCCATTTTTTATTTCACAAAAAAAACATTGTAATTGTTGTATTAAAATTTTAGGGGCCCAACTTAAACATAAAAAAGACATTTAAGGATTAATAAAAAATTATTTTTGGCAGTTTAAAAAGCATTAATATAAAAAAACATTTGATAAGTTTTGTTTATTTGGTTTTAAAAACCCACTTTTTTTGCATGACAATTAATAATTTAAATTTAATGATTAATTTTTGGATGTTCCCAAATTACTTTATTTGGGGTATTATACTGTTGGACGTAAAAATTATCATATTTAAAGGACAAATTTTTACCAGAAAAATAAAAATTTCCCACATTTCCATTTTTCATAACCCGACAGTGTTATTAACCAGGGACACGGGTATCTTCCCTAGGGGAATAAAAACCTATGTCTTTTTCCCTTCCTTATGGAAGGAAGGGACTTAAAAAAGCGCAGGGGCAAAGGCGACTTTTACTCCTTAATTTTCAAAAAATATAATTTCTATAACAGTCCAGATTTATTTTTCAAAAATTTAATTATTTACATTTAAGCCCTTTTCTATAGGGACTACTTTAGTTTCTGTTTTCCTAACCCCCAAACCTCACTGTTCCAATTTGGCATTGTATTTGGATTTCTTTAATTTTCTATTTTTACCATTAAAGTTAAGAAATTAAATTTGCATTTTTCAAACCTTTTTCCAATTACTTTAAGCTGGGCCCAAAAAAAAACTCATGGTTTAAATATACATATTTTGTTATATCTTAACAATGGGAAAACGAAAAAATTAATTTTTATTAAAAACTTCTTTGCCGCTCATTTTCTCAATTGACACCAAACGTTGATTTTATTTACGTTAATCCCATTTTTGGCCAATTTTAACCGGGAGACCTATAACCATGGGACTATGGATGGGACATAAACCCGTTATTATTACCACTATAACCATATTGTTGTTTCGGGTTTGCTTTTCGCCTTTAAAGGAATAATATATTTAAAAACAAAAAATTTATACTTGCTTTATGGGTTAATTAAAAAACGATTCTTAACCCCTTTTAAAATTAAGAAAGTTGCTTATAATTTATAAATTTTATTTTATAGTATTTATTCCTTTGTTGAAAGGCCAAAACAAATTTTTTCAAAGAACATTCCCCTTTTAATTTCCAGGGCAATTTATTTTTACTTTTTTTCGTTCTATGGGACAATTTTTGTCTGTAGCTTTTATTTGAGTATTTTGGTATTATTTTTTTTTTTACCAAAAAAAAAAAATTTGTCAGAAGAATTTTAAGCAACCAATATCAAAAAAAATCCAATATTAAAACCATTGATAACCCTTTACGTATTTTCGCCTTTACTCTTTCAAATTATCAATTTTGTAGGGGAATTTACCTTTGGGGCTGTTCCTTCTTATTTTTTAGTGGGCTGGGCCAAACGGGCCAACTTGGTTCAAAGTTAAAGTTTTTACTGGTTGATTCAAAAGGTACAACTTTTTACCACTATGGGCCTTTATTAACTAGTATGTTCTTTCATTATAGCGTGCATTACCCTTTTATAAATTCTTGGTTTTAATTTTTCAAAAAACATGGAAAGTTTTTTGGCGTCACTTGTTGTTTTCAAGTAAACAGAAAAAAACTTAAAATGCCTACTACTATTTCTATTTTCGGTTTTGGGGCCATTTATTTAAAGGAAAATAAAATGTTTTAAATCTTTCGACGGATTATTCTTTTACCTTGGTTATCTTTTCTTTGAATTTTTCTAATTTGGTTTGTTTTTTAAGGAACGTTCGAGTGGCACCGTGGGCGTCTAGTAGGATTTTATGGGGCATTTGTTTTCAAGTTCAGCAAACGGAGGAAAAATTTTATAGTTTTTTCTGTTTTTGTGGGAAGGATTTCCCTGTAGGATTTGTTATGATTATTGTTTAACTGGTGTTGGTTATTAAACCACACTTGCAAAAAAAAAAATTATTATGGTGTATTATTAAAAATTATTTGCAAAATTAAAACAATTTTTTCAACATCGAGGAGTATGTTCCAAAATTTGTGTACTGCCAAAATATGTGGTTGGCAACCATTATTTTATTAATCAATTAAAATTACTATGGTAATTTCATTTCTTATTGGGGAAAAAAAATTTAAACTAGGGAAAAAATTAAAGATTTTTCAAATTTTACCCTTCCCCCTTTATTTCTAACCAATGAAATGTTTAAATTTGGGGGTAATATATCTTTATTAAAAATTAAATGGGCTTATTGGACTTTTTTTTGCCGGGCGTTCTTTTGGACGGTGCAAGCAATTTTTCAAACATTTTAATCTTTGTTATTTATTTCTTGAGTTGATTATTTGTTATGCTGTGCTTCATCTAAAAAACCATTCAATTCAAATTATTCATTCGTTCAGGGTCCCATTGGCTTGTCAGGGGAAAGTGGGCCCAATTTTAGGCTTTAAAAAAGTTTACAAGTTAAGAAATAAAGGGCATGGAAAACGTTTTTAAGGAATTAAGGGGAAAAATTTACAAAGCAAAGGGTTGTTATTAATTTTTTAATTACTAAAAAACAAAAACCTTTTATTTTAATTCTATACTTAAAATGGAAATTATATTAAATGAGGGGAATGGCTATTAAAATTTAAAAATTATTTTTTTTTTCCCAAAAACCAAATTCCAAAAGACACAAAAAATTATTTACTTTTTTAAACAAGGGGAGTGCTATAAACGTGGAAACGGGGGGCTTTTTTCCTTGGTTCGTACGGGCACTGTTCCCGGTTAAGCTCAAAAAAAAGTAGAGGTTGTTTGACTCTAAATCGGGCAATCCCCTGGGTCCCCAAACTTTTGTTAAATAATGGATCATGAAAATCCTTTTTTTTCGGGGGTTCAAATTTTGCAACCGTAACCTTTCTTGCTTCTGGCAATTTGCAACAGGAAGGTTTTTTCATTTCTTGCGGGAAAAAGTTGAAAAGGGCCAAAAACTTGTACTGCGTTTAAAACTTTTGCTTTAAAAAGTCTGCGCCAGGAAACGATGCGTGCTGGGGAATAACTTGTTGGCTTTTTGGTTAAATTTCAAATTGTTTGGGCTTACTGGTCGTGATCGGGATTTGCATTATGTTAATTAGGTTTTTTTCAAAAGGGGAGGGATGGGGAACATTTTCAAAGCGAAGGGGGAAAAAACAAGGACTTTTTAAGGCATACCGCCTTACAAACTGGCATATTAATTTTGGACCCTTTATAGTTTTGTGAGGAGATAGTAGGGAAAAAAAACGGTCTGGGAAATTAGTTAATTGTAGGTTGTAAGTGATATGTCGTTTTTGCTGGCGGCGAAAATCGTATTGTCAATATGAAAACCTCGTTGTTAGAGCAAAAGAATTTTCCAAAACTGTCCCTTCATTAAAACCCTTTTTTTGTTCAACCGAAAATTGTTGATCATGGGACAGGGAATCTGGGGGGGAAAGGTGGTATAAAAGAAAGAAATCCTTTTGTTTATTGTTTGTCCTAAATGCCACTATTAAAAAATGCGGGGGGCCCCAATTCTAATGTTGGTAAAAAACGTTTTTAAAACTTTAAAACCAGGTACCAAAAAAAAAACCTTTGTAGTATTTCCGTTTTATTTCATTCAAGAAAACCCAAAAACCTCAATATTCGATTAAAAAGCTAACAGTTTTTAAAAACAATTTTAGTTCTTAAGTGTTAAGTTTATTTGTTTCATGATAGTTAAAAAATTTTTCCAAATATTCAAAAAGATTCAATTCAAAACTTTTCCATGGTTGGTTTTTGTTTTTTTGTCCCTTTATCCTTAATTACAGCGCTTTTTTTTTTTCAAAAATTCGTTTAACAGCCCGCATGTTTCGATATATATAAAAAAAAACTTTAATCTTTTTCCAAATGGGAAAAACAAAAAAAATGATTTGTGCGTCTAAAATTAAAATTGTTTATTAAAAACCGAAATAATACTTAACAAACTTAAAATTTGAACTTATTAATTTAATTCTATTTAAACATTCATTTAAAAATCAATTTAAGCATTTTTTTTAACGTTTTTTATTTATTTTTCCTTTACATAAACGGTTTCTATTTTTCCCATGTAAACATTTTCAAAAAAAATTTAAGGTTGTCCTTGTTTATGTCAAAAATAAAATTTGAGCACCTTCTTATTGGAAATCCGTGCTGATATCCAATATTTTGCTGCGCCAGTTTTTTGATTTTCTGGAGTGGAATGGGGAACGTTTGTTTATAAACAAAAAGTGTTTGGTTTTAATCATTTCGCCCAAGAGGTTGCCAAAAAAACCCGGAAATCATTATATTCAAATGTGAGGTATGGGTATTTGGTTTTTTTGTCGTTTGTTTTTTGTGTTTTGTTGTTCATTTGTTTATCTTTTTTTTATATTTTATTTGAATTATTGCATAATAACTTTTCAAAAATTTTTGCATTTTTATTTTTTTATATCGTTAAGGCAATTCTTGTCAGTGGGAATTTGAGTGAAATTTGGTTTTTATCTTTTATATTTTATATTGTTGGATTATTGCATAAATTATTTTTCAAAATTGGCCATTTTTATTTTTTTATATTTTTTCGTAAGGCAATCCTTTGTCAAGTGGAATGACGAGAAAAAAAAAACAAAAAAACCACTGTTTAAGCTAAAAAAAATAAAGATATAAAAACATTTCTTATTGTTTTGATAAAATTCATTTAATTACAGGATACGTAATGGTTTCTGGAAAGGATATTGTATGCCATTTAAAGTTTGAAGTTTTTCCAAAGAATATTTAGGAAGTTTAAATGGACAAAAGGCGGGATTTTTAACAGTTGACAACTGGAAATTCTTTTCCATGGGTTCATTTTATTAAGCGGGGACTTTTCAGGCTAAATTTTTGGCCGGGAGGGAAAGGATTTTGGGTTTTTTAACCCCTTTCAATAATTTTTTTTCCTTCCCAAGGCCAACCCTTCCCTTCCGTGCCGGGGAAAAAACATTAATTCCTCATTTTTCCAAGACATAAATAATCTCGTTTTCACCGAGGATTCGTTGGGAAAAAAAAACTATTTCTGAAAGGGTTCATCTTTTCCTGGAATGGAGAATTGGGATATAACCAAGAAATAAAAACAATGTTCAACAAAACAATTCCTTCCGCCCATAATTTTATGTACTATGTACATTTTTGGTTTTTCACAAAAAAACTCGTTTAAAAAATGGATACTTTTTTGTAACAGAACCCATGTTTTGGGAAAGTGCTTAATATTGTTAAAAACAGTGGGTTATTAGTTTTTTAATGGAAATTGAAAAATTTGAATAATGGGATTTTTAGCAATTTTTCAATTTTTTTTTAATATTCTGTATTTTGTAGGTTTCAGGGATTGATAAAAAAAAAAAATCTTGGTGTGTTGTGTAATTATCGTTGGTATGTGTGCGTACGGAACTTTGCAGAGGTCAAAAAGGTGGGGAAAGTAATTACAAATTCTAATTTTTTGGAATGGGAAAATTTTCGCAAGGTTAAGTAAATTTTCCGAAAGTTAATAGTACTCCAAACAATAACTGAAAAGGGCTAGTCCACTTTTTTTGGGAAAACATTGGCTTTTCAAAGTTTATTCTTTTGTTGCCATGTTGAAAAACAAAATAAAATCAATTTCAAATAATTGGAGCCGCGGTTTTCATGGACAAAAAAAAAAAACACCACATTAATGTGTGGGCGGAAACCCCAGCATGCTGGATCAAGGACCAAAAGGGCCGCCTGCGGCCCATTCGCTTTTGCCTTGTTCCTAACTGTTTATTTTTACCGGTTTGTAAAACGAACCAAGGGCAAATTGATCCAGACTGCGTTCGGGCGTTCGTAAAAACGCAACTATGTTGGTTTTTGTCCGTTGGGAAACCGCCGGGCATAAATGCTAATTTACATTTATTCACAAAAAACTTTCCCCATGGAAGTTGATTCCAAAAGAAACTGAAAAAGGGAAATTCCTTTAAAGCAGGATAGCGTGGGAAAAAGCCAAAGATCCATACTTTTAAAAAAACGGCATTAAACCAGGTTCAAACATTTTTTAAAAAGTATTAAACACTAAATTATTTTTCAAGTACCATATTAGGACTTATTTAAAAGCGGCAATTATTTTGGATTATATAAAATATATAAAATGGGAAAGGGCCTTCGTCATGTGTCGTAAACCCAAAAAGCCTGTCTTAAGAAAGTATTTTTACTGGGCCCTAAAATACTAATGGGTGCAACCCATTATTCCAAATATTGGTTTTATAGAAAGTATATAAGCTCTCTAAAATGGACCGCGATATGGCCAGTGGTGGGAGTTATTATTCTTTGTATCAAAAAAAATTATTTGGTCTTGATCTTTGCTATCCTGTTCCTAATATATAACCAAAAGCACATTAATAACCCCAGGGAACGGACATTATTTTTATAAATTGTCTTTACCCTCAACGCTTCCGGGCTTACAAACAATATTGATTAGGAATTATAGGTATGTTTTTTGCATGAGACTTAGTCCCGCTGGCTAGTATTCTAAAACGTATTGTAAAAACCAAATACTATTTATACAAGACTTGCTGATAGTAAGTTGTTCTTTTTTTTGAAACTGCTTTCTACTCAGCGCTCTCTCGGAGCACATTCGGCACCTTATTACCGCGGACCATAACATCTTCGCATTGTGTGTTTTTTCTATAAATGGATATAAGGATCACATCTTTATTTCTCGTATACCCATTATGTAAGTGTGCAGCACCACGGCCAGTAGAGTTTCCTAATAATATAGTTTTCTGTTGATTGAAGGGTTTATTCATTAACAAACTCCTCTGGAGACTCGTTATAAAGTGTGTGAGATTCCTGCTACAAATATCTATCAAGACACAAACTTTTGACTTTAATTCATTAGCTATCTCTTAATCACTTTTTGAATACATTTAAAAAAAGGCACCATTATTCTTTTCCGAATGTCATTTGAAAGGAAAAATAGGAAAGGCCTATAAAACGGTGGGGAAAAAAAAAACGGGCATTTTTAGTTCATTATTGGATCTGTGACCGGGCTTGTGGCCTCACCAAAAAAAAGTGATTACATTATATAGGGTAAACCACATGTTAATTTAAAATTGAAACAACTATGGTCTTAAGGTCTGTTAACCAAAATGGGAATAATTCATATTTTTTGTTTTTATAAAACTTTTTTTACTGAAAAAAAATTCCCCAAATTGTTCTTTTTCAAGTGGTCTTAAGTTGACATTGATTTTTTTTTAAATATTATTTGAGATTCTTTTTTTGGGTCAAGGTCTTAAGGGGGCATTTTTCTCTTTAAAACAAATGTTTAATTCCCCCTTGTTGGTATTTTGTTTCTTATTGAGAGTATTTCGGGGAAAACGTGGCTATTTTTATATCTTTAAAAAACAATTAAAAAACAATTTATTAAAATTGGCGCAATTGTTTAACAGGGAATTTCAGTGTTAACTTTATTTTTTTGTCATAAGGGTATTAAAACAATTCGTAAAAATTCCCAAAATAAGAGTTTCCAAATAAAAACATTTTTAATTTTTGTATAAAAAATCGAAAACGGAATTAATAAGTTGTTATTTTGTGTTGAAAGTTCTTATCAATTGTATATTTCTTTGAAACTAAATTATTTTATTTTGCAAATTATCCAAAAAACAGGTTATTTTTACTTTGTGATCACCGGGAAGCTTAAGGAAAATTCCCTGTTCTTTCCCAAAACCCCTCTTCCCGTGATAAAAACCAAAAAAGTTCCCGGCTTGGCTTTTAAAAAAATTCCCCTTTAAATGGGACGGGTTCTTTTCCCGCTGCGGCTTCTTTTATTAAATGGAAATTGCGTCCTTTTAAAGATTTGACCGTCCATTTTCTATTATTTATTAATATTATTGAAAATTTTTATACCCCCGTTATTAGATAGGAAAGTTTTTACTAATTAAAAAAAATTTAGTTTCCCGTTATTTTCTTTTCGAGAATGGGGGCTTATATTTGTTAAAGGGGGAAAAAAGTAATTTCAAACCACTGGCTATTTTTCGTCCACCCAGGACAGAAAATATCAAGCTTCTCGGGTAAAACCCTCGGGCTAAAAAAATTTGTTCTGTAAAACCGGGGGGGCAAAGGGGGCCTATTTTCAATTGAATACTAAAAAATCAGTGGGCGTTTTTAATTAATTCAAAAAAGTTCCCCAGGTATGGGACCTTTATGGCAGGCAGATTGGCGGGAATTAATTCTTGAACAGAAAATTAACAAAACCATGGAAAACAATGGGGGGCATGATGAGGGAGGAGGGCAGAAGGCAGAAAGCTCAAGGGCGCTTTTGGTAGACCCGCTTTATGGGTCCCTGGTGCAAACCAAGATTTTAGAAAACAAAACCTTGGGACGGGGCGGGTGGTCGGATTTGGTTTCTTACAAAAGTATTATTGTCTTTATCTCGGGGGGACAAATTTACCTAATTAAAAAAAACAAAAAATAAAAACAAAACTGCTTTCAATAAGTGTAGGGTTCCGATAGGTCAAGCAATTGAACATTCCATTTTATGGAAAAGAGGTGTTATTTTAGGATTTATTCTTCCCATTATTAATTTATATATCCATTAGCATTTTCAAAACTCATAATGTACCATAATAAAAAATTGTTTGGATAAACAAATGGTTTGGAAAACATTTTGGGTAATGGCAATTTTACCCATGCCTTATAAATAATTTGCAGCTCACCCGACTGGTTTCATCAATCTCGGTATTCGTTTAGCCTTCAGGGGGTTGGCCCCTTTTCCCCCCCACCATGGCTTCCCACCCTTAACTTTCATTTCGGGGCCCAGGGAAGGAACATTAAACCAGGGCCTCGGTGGAATGGGTAGACATTGCAGAATCAAGTAAAAAAAAAACCGTTCGATTTAGGCTTTGGACCAAACGTTTGAAATGGAAAAAAGATATTTTTAATAAAAAACCCTTGAATTTACTGGCTTTTTTGTATTTAGGGATTTTTAAGAACGGAAATAATTTTTCCCATTTTCCTCCTCAACAAAAGTAAACACCACGTACCTTTCAATGGACCCGTTATTTTATGGGATCGTTTTAAATTTACTGGGCGGCGGTTTGGTTTACAGGTAATTTGGCAAAAAGAATTACTCAAATTATTTGTTTTCAAAAAATTATGTTTTTATTTTGACGGGGGGGGGGGGCGGGGGGGGGGGGTAAATTTACGTTGGGCAAAAGGCAATACACGGGGGGAACAGGTTCATTCATTGGGGGGCGGATTCTTCAAGCTTTTACTGTTGGGGACCGGAAGACCCAATCGAATCCACTCTGTTAAACATATGTTTTCAGGGAAACAAAAAAGGGGGGAACATCTCAGGTGGAAAACCTAAAGCGACGTTATCTGTAAAACTGGCTGGGAATATTCTTTTCTTTCAACAAGTCATGTAGAAATCCGGCGGGTGGAACGCTTATGTGGCAGGGTCTCCGAATTACTTACCAGCCCCGGGGTTTTTTGAACGGGCCAGGTTGAAAAGTAAACCCACTTTCAACAACCACGGAACGGGCCCTAGACAATATAAAAACCAGGCTTTTTGGGAAGGGATAATGTAAAAAGGTATATTCGTTTGGTGAAAAATAACTGCAATTTACCAACAAAATCTGATTTTTCTACTTTCTGAACCAAAGGGATGTGGTGTGTTTTGGGTTTGTTTACCCCCTTTGGCAATTTCGGAAGAGGGACCCCATATGGGGGCCGGAGGCATTTAATGTGCGCATTTGGCGCAGATGGACCTTTAAAATTAACTGGCTTTATAAAATCGGGCGAATTACTTTATTTTCAGGCTTGCTTTATTAGCCTCGACTTTTAAATGTAAAAATCATTCCAAAAGTTTTCACTTCCAACAGTTGTTTTTTTCCTGACCCGAAAAAACCCCACCGTTTTATATTCTTTGGCATTTATTTATGAGCAGGAATAAATATTAAGCAAAAAACTTTATTTGATATTTACCCCACTATTGCCTAGTAAACTTAAAACAAGGTACTATTTTACTTTCGGGACCGAAACGTGGAAAATTCCAAAAATTTATTCGGAACTATTCTTTGCCCACGTTTCTTTTCTTTTTTTTAATTTTTTTTGGATAAATTAACCACCATTGTTCAAAATTTAAATTTTGGGACTGATTAATGGGGTAAAATGGATGGACTATTTTAAACTGTTCCGATTGCCATAAATGAAACGTTAGTGGAAATGCCCCTTTTTTCATTGAAAATGTGCCATTTTTTTTCAAAATTGTTTTCTCCATGGAAGGCCCCTATTTGATTCCTTACCGTATTAAACCCCACCATTTCTTCTTCGAAGGTCTATTTTCATTTTTTTCATTACTCTCAAAATGTCCTAACTGCCAAAATGCTATTTTGAGAAAAAAAATTGGCGACTTTAAACATTTTGCATCTTAATATTTTTTTCCACGTGACCCCACTGAATTGAAATTTTTTTCACACATCTATACTTAGGATTTTAATGCGCAAAAAAAGTGTTTATTTTTCTTTCTGGAGAAAGACTGAGAGTAAATATGAAAAAAAACAAATTTGAGATAAGAGCAAAAGGTCAAAATATTACTTAAAAAGTCACTCTAAAAGTGCGTCATTGGAGATAGAGCAAAGTAATGCCAAAATTAAACGAAGGATCCAGAGATACGATACTTTAATGGTAGAAATTATTACATACACAGGCTGTTTTAACATTTAAAATGCACTTATTATGCTTGTCCGTATGTGCAATTAGATTTTATTGTAAATCATTACAAGCCGTCGCAATAATTTTTCAACGCAAATGAGCGACTGGATGTTTCTTTGTATAATAGTATAAAACTTGCTGCATAAGTTATGGGAAAATAAATTCAGAAAACCGACCTAAACGTAACGTAATGCATCAAACTTAAAGTGTTACGATTTTATGATATTGGTCCCCAGATATTTAGTCACAACAAGATAAACAATTTATAACTGTTTATCATAACTTTTGTATCATTAATAAATATGACTTCTTGTCATGACAAATAGAAATTGATATATCTTAAACATAAATACGTACTGATCGTAAGTTGCGTAACAAAGAAAAACATATCTTAATTATAGACAAATATAGATATACATCATATAAAAGGTATAAAATTGTCTTTATATTTGCATATACAGCATGTTACTTTGCAAAATCTCAATCTGTATGTATTAACATAATTATACAACTGACATGAATGCAAAATGTCTGCATTAAACAAAAACATAAAACAGCGTCTCGTCATATCGTGAACAAAAAATCATGAAAGCTAGATTTGAATTTTCTATTATCTAACATTTTTTCAATGGACTGAGGTTAACATTATTAAAATGTTACTTACTTTCTTTAACAATGTAACAAAACCTGTTGCCAAGGTACTTCATTAAATCTGCCGTGTAGTAGTCATTAATATTAAACGTAAATCAGCTATTCATGTGGCTTGCAGTTTTAAACATAAATGCATCAATAACATGATTCCAAAGTACAACATTAAAAAAGAAAATATATTCCAATGTCTCTACATAACATTGAGTTTAGTTAATTTCTCAAACATAATATTAATCACCTGTAGATGTAGATGAGTATTTGATAAATTGTGTTATAGAATAATACCATGATCAAATTCCTATGATGTCTGTTTACGTAATACTATAGCACTTGCACTTATAAAGGTTTATATTTTGCACAGACTATTCATGAACATGCGATCCTCTGTCGATATAAATCGTAGCATGGTTTCTGTATCTTTTTTCTTGTCATCAGACAAACCCTTTCCACATTTTAGAATTTTAAGCAAAGGAAGTAGGTCTGCTTTAAAAGATAACCTTGTTGTCCTTAGCATTGTCGTCTCTGTGTACTGGACATCAAATGACTCTTTAAAAACACTTGAAACGGCAATCCGTTCACATATTTCAATGCTTTAACTCTTGTTAATGGGACAGAGTTTAATGTGAATTTCTCTGCAACCGTTCGATAGTCAAAAATCACGTCATTTTTGCGACGGACGCGCCCTCAGGCGCGTTCAGAGCTAATTAAGTCATCTACACATGGGATTTCGTTGGCTACACTCGCGCAATGTGTCCTAAACCAATTAACAGCCCAAGAAATAGTACATGAATTTGATCCTTCAAAACTCCCATACTTTATCTGGATATCTTAATGTCTTCCATATTTAGCCTTTTCAATTTCAAATTAAGTTATCTAAGTTAAAATATGAACGTATATTATTGATAAAAACGTTGTAGTCCCGTAGTATTATTGCGCAATATGCAAATTACTGCTGAAACGATTTACCGCTGTCGAAAAAGTAGGACAGCAAATTATACTTCAATAAAGGTGTAACCTCTGAGTTCCAAGACATTATTAGTAGGAAATAAATATTTCTACATTATACAAAACATTATTATTAACAAATCAAAAGTTTTTCGTGACTCTAGGATAACTCGCGCATTAATAAAAGAAGAACTATTTTCGTGACTCATACCGCGGGTTTAGCTGAATATTCAGCAGTTATTAATATATTAGATACAGTACAATGGCTAGTATAAATATCTATTTTTGAAAATGCATGTAAGACACTTTACCGCCATGTAGTCTTTCATGGTAAGGAAGTTATAATATCAGTTCTACTTCCGATTCTTGTTTACATATTTTACTAGGTCATGATATGAGTTAACCTTCGCTATTCTAAAAATAGATTCTGCTTCACCTGTTCTGATTTTTGGACAGGCGATTAGGAAGTACACATTAAACATGTAATTAATAAACCAGCGGATTGTAATGCAATACTTTTAGAAATGCTATACAATTGTAAGAAGCAAACAAGTTGAAAATGGAATTTAGTGTGAAGTTGAAAAGGACAACTAAACACTGTAGTGCTTAAGTGACATTTAAATTAAAATAAAAACGATGTGCTCTGGCCTCTACATCTTTACCTTGTAAATAAAAAAAATCTAAGAAATACACTATTAATTGCTGATGATTTTAACCAATTTTTTTTTAATGAGACATATCCAAGAGAAATAAAAATACAAATGACTTATATTTTGTTGTCTGTATGCCCACTATGATATAACACGAAGCAATTCTAAATAGCATTCTCAAATGTATAATGTATTATGTTTGAAGTTTATTTGCCTGGATTTATTCTAGAAATATTTCGTTGATGGTTTTTTTTTCTATTTACATATCATTTCTTAGAATAAATCGATAAGGACACTGATTTACAAGTTTGACCAGAGTTTTTATGCATAAATTTCATTCTGTATTTAAGTGCTTGAAAGTAGAAAATCTGAATTATATCAATTTAGGACACAAAATATATTGCTCTACAAATATCGAACTTGTATGGAACAAATTTTCTCTGTTATATATTTTGTGTTTTGTTTTTGTTTTGTTTTGTTTTTTCTAAAAGAAGCCTTAATTAATGTCTCTCCGGTTGCATGTCCGTCGCATTCAGTGCTGGAGCACTTTGATTAGTTGTATGATTACGGTTTTATCCTGACGGACTTGATTATGTTTTCTAATTAGACTTCGAGGAGTGTAAACTTCAGAAACTTTCAGCTTTTTCTCTGTATGTGAGTGAATGTTATCAATTTCCTGAATACTGGAATGTCCACGAGTACAAAATTTCTGAACAATTTCAACCACTTCAGGATAATTTTGTTGAAATAGTTATAAAGCAGTGGTCATCATGCTGTTCCGGTTTTGTGGTACACAACTATCAGACCACAACGTTATTTTCTTAACATAAGCATGAGCATTCAAAGCGTTTTCTAAAATAACAGTTACAGCACTAGCAAGTTCATTAGATCCTCGTCCAGCGACTTGTTCATTCCATTTAACATTATATCCAACTTTGTCCAGAGAGCAGTGACACAATAGGATAATCAATCTCAAAATAACACCAAAGTCTTGACAATTGCTTATCAAATCGTTAAATTTTCTACCAACTTTGTTCACTTTTGTCAACAGATCTTGAATGCCGATATAGCCAAAATGTGTATAAGGACGCCGTCGGTTAACACCACGACGTTAACCTATAATGATATTTAAATTTAAGTAGATTACAATATCAATGATTTTAGCATAGCTAACGATAAAAATGAAAAGGTAAAGTTTAACTTTAATTTACTAATTTATGTATCCGAAATATTGTTTATCCGAATTATATTTACTAGGTTTTGCAAAACTTCTTAAAATGCTGAAATTACAGTGCATTCCACATTAAAAAAGCAAATTGCAGTTACACGTTCCGAGATTTTAGTTTAATATACTCACATATTATTACTTTATCTTGCTTGGAAACACAATCAATGGCATTACAAAAAATATTGACAAGAAAATTCTCTACCGGAAGTTTTGACTTAGCGCACTATTATCGCGAAAACGACCAAGGTCACCTGACCATCAGTTTGTGTTTTGATTGGCTTATTTCAGGTTTCACTATAAAATTGTCCTAAGTAACGTACATACATGTACCCTACTATAAGAATAAAACAATCATGCGAAATGTGGACATAGAGCAAAGTTCTTACTCGATAACTCCGTTTCTAGGTCATCATAACCTTGAACCCAAAGCTTATAGATAGAGCAATGTAAGGTAAAAAGAATGGTACATTTATCTCAAATTTTGCAAAAATGGACATAGGACACTTTAAGAGTTAGGCGACGATATACATGCACAGTGCGGTAACTGGAGTGCAGGTATCAGTTACCCGCACTCCAGATCATGCCCGTTGATTGGCTCATTTTTGCTGGGGTTTACATATTGTGACGGTAGAGAAAGGGAAAGCGGCAGAAATATCATATTCAGATGCTCGATCCTTGGTTACTTTTTCCCGGGGTTTAAAATTGTGACAACAGGGAACGTGTTTTTATGTTTGACTATGATACAAAAGAGAAAGAACACCAAAACACTCGGCAATCTGATTTATACTCGGGGACTACGCCCCCTCGTACAAATCAGATAGCCTCGTGTTTCGGTGCTCTTTCTATTACTTATAAATTTATCGGTTCTTAACATTAAATCGTCGTATAAGTCAGATACAGTTACTCGTATTTTCTTCAAAAGTTGTTAATCCAAGCGAACTGTCTTCTTACGCCTATTTTCAAATACACAGGTCATTCTCTGCCGATAACAAGTAGGCGACATATACAGTAGGGTGAACGTTTCGGTTGTCAAAAATAGCGTTTTTCATGCGTCCGTTTTTCGTGTAACGTGCGTGCGTATAGCGTGCAACGTGCGTTTGCTGAAACGCTTTCTCAAGCGTGCATCGTTTACAAGCGTTTAACGTTTATCGTTTTCCGTGTATCGTTTATCGTGCGTCTGAAAGCGTGCGTTTCTTATTTATAAGCGTGCGTCTGCGTTCGTCTATAAGCGCTTAAGTACCGTGTTTTGCGTCTGTTACTATTGAGAAATAAAAGAATATCTTAGATAGATATATTATGTAAATTTCTTGTTTCTTAAACATGTAAGAGATGTTCTGAGTACCTGTCAAAGAATAGAAATATTATATAAAGAAGTATTATTGTGATATTTACATTAAAGTTTTAAAGTTTGTGACCTCGCGGTGAATACTGGTCAGATTTCTACATGCTTTACACCGAAGATTAATTAGTTTTCATCCTATTTTACATACGCATCAGATTTAATTACTAATTAATTGCAAAATTTTTGATATTCAATTCAGCAAACAGGTGTTTATATGCGAACCAATATATATTAGATATGAGGTTCGTCAGACATCAAATGATGGTAATCAGACTAGCACCCCACCCCCTTTACAAGTTCATCTTATCTGACTTTTCATCAAAGACTGTCCGAATCCTATCCGAATCCTATTTAGGGTGATAATTATTTTAGACAGTTCCTTCCTATTTTTCTTGACAGATTTGTATTGATATGTAACAGCCTGGCAGGGACTCAAACCCCTGACACTCGGAATACCATTCCGCGGTTCTTGAGTTCCTCTGAGCTATTCGGCCGCTTACTCGTTTTACTTGTTTAAATACTGAATAGTTATAAACCTACTGTGTATGCAAATATTTCTTCGAATTTCCCAGGGTTACTTAGCATTGTATATAAATTTCTGGCTGGGCTATACAAATGTATGTGAAAAAAGTGCATCCTGACATGGACTCGAACCCGTGACCCTCTAAAGGAAACCAGACAACTCACCCCCCAGACGATTCACCCCCCCCCCCCCATAAAACCAAGACAACTCACCCCTCTAAATACTGTACCGCGGCTGTACCGACATTTGTTAATAGTTTCATTATTTGTACATGTGCGACCGGGGGCTGCCTAGGGGCTGGGGCTGGCTGCTGCTACACAGGTGCTGGGGTTGTGGCAGTCCTTTCTGCACGTCACAACTTCTCCACTGATAAAAGCAACACCGTACAGGAACCTAGACCTCCGGTAGAGCTATGCGGTACCGGTTGTTTAAGCTGTGGGGAATTAGCCGAGGTCTAGGCTGAGTCCCGATACAGAATATAAAGTGTCCACCCCAAGCAGTCGGTCACGTAGTTTACTCTACTATCAGTATGTAGAGTGTGATAGCAGATAACTTTGATGAAATGAAGATGAACACAAATGTTCCTAATTACTTATTCAATTTATTGATTTTATTTATTTCACAGTTTAATAATATTATATTCCATACAAAGTTTCTAAAAGTTCCTTTTATTAAGATATATTAAGTCCACAATGTTTCTTATCAAAAAGGTTTCCAAGATACTTTTAACACACTTTTACATTAATTCTGATTCCTAGTCTGTTCCTAACAATTCTTAAAAATTCCAATTCTTTATTCTTCAAAGTTCCAATTCTTAATATTTAATTCTTAAAAGTTCTAATCATCAAATCTTAATTCTGTCTTAACTTATTTTTGTCTCCCTATATATATTATTCTCAGGTATTATTAATTTAAATAATTAATTGGTTAACCAATGAAAAGTGAAAAACATTGACCAATGAAAAATAATAAAAGACATTAACCAATGAAAAATAGAAAAGTATTACATGATGCTTAATCTGGATAAAGATTATCTTATGAAAAAAAGCTGTAAAACATATCCTATAAGTTACATAATTTCCTAATAGCATTAATTGCTAAAAGCTACAAAGTATTATAAATAAATAGCACCTAAACCAAAAGGTGTTGATAAGAGTAAAAGATTTCTAAAAGTGAAATAATCTTCTTAAGTGTCAAAAAGACTGACATATGTGATATTTAAGTATTAAGATAAACTTTACTAAAAATATGCCTTATGGCTTTTTACACCTAAACAGAGAGTTAATTAACAATATGATTATGATTTCAAAACATTATATTAAATCTGAAAATAAAGCATTTATCATAAAACATCATAATAGATTACATACACACTCACATTCATACATGAAAATATTATTATTATTATTTACATTTTCTTTATGTCATTTTATAATTTTATTATTTTTAATTATTTCATTTTCATAAAAAACTGGGGTCAAATATGCCCTTGGTGGCACATGTATAGTAAACATTTTACTAATTATACATTGTACTATTTCTATATTTTTGTACAAATAACAATAGCTAGATTTTATTCTAGATAAGAAAATTCTATGGTGGCTAAAATATACCATGTTGTACTTTTTAGACATGTAATCACAACATTTAGCCACCCTTTACAAAATTCCCCTATCTGTCAGCTCATAATCAAGGCATAGACTACTATTTTTGTATGTGGCCTGGGCTTTTATAGACCTTTATTTTGTTTCAAGATCTGTCTGACAGTCATATTGATGTAGTGTTATTACTTGTGATTTTTAATAAATATATGTTTTGTTAAATAATGATACCTTGATTAGGTATTCCCTTTGTAATTCTGTGTTTCTATTAAATGTGTAATAATCCACAGTATTGAGATTGTCATTTTTATTGTTCTATTAATACTGCCTGCCTTTTTGGTATGCAGTTCGGTCAAAATATTAATATAATCCAGCATATTTTTTCCATGCGTTAACAAATATTATACTTATTTTATATTAAATTCACCCCAGCTGGATTACTATGAATTTCAACCAGTCCAATCAAACTTTGTTTGTTTTGTTTGTTTGTTTCATTTTACGCCTTTTTTCCAACAGTATTTCAGTCATATAGGCGGGTAGTTTCCTAACCATCGTTCCTGGAGAGTTACACCAGTACAAGACTACCTTCCTCCAATCAAACAAAGAGAATACAATGATATAGCAATATTCCTATTATGTACAATAAAAAACAGTTACAATTATTATTTTAGCAATCTTAATAAAATTGTCAATCCTTCTTTCCCGATTCGGTTCAGTGTTTACATGTTACAAGTTAAATGAGCCGCATCACGACAAAACCAACATAGTGGTATGGCGACCAACATGGATCCAGACCAGCCTGCATATCCGCGCAGTCTGATCAGGATCCATGCTGTTCACTTACAAACCGTATAACAAGAAGAGACACTGTTAGCGAACAGATGCGCAGGCTGGTCTGGATCCATGCTGGTCGCAAACCCATTATGTTGGTTTTATCCTGACGCAGCTCAAATATATCTTAATCTTATATGAGGTCCATAATATTATGAACCTACTTTGATAAACATATATAGCTTTCTTGATTTTTATTCTGTATATTATCTAAAATCACTTTTAAGGTTTATCAATCCGTAATCATTACTTAACATAATACCCCTTTGAGATACCCGAGATGAGCCTGTGTCGCCCTTTGCTAACTTAAAAGTATATTAACCTATCCATATATAACCATATAATTCTTTGAAGATTTTTCTCAGCTAGGTATGCTGTAGTCCCAAATCACTTGTTTAACTTCCCTCAAGTAAGTTATAAACCTCATAACTGATAAAATTCTAACTATAATATACTTAAATATCACCTATGTATTTATACAAATTTACAAAAACCCATTTTGCATACTTATATCTTTTTGGACCTGTACAATTTCAATTGATTGTTATTTTAATTTTCCTACAATATCAATTTTATGCTTCATAGGTAGGCCAGTTCATTAAAAAGAGCTTAATACAAGATCCCTATGAAAAGTAATGTAATTGATAACTCAATCCAAATAAACTTTATGAATTAAAAGCTTTAATTAGATGACTTAAAAAAGAATATTTCAATAATTGTCCATGAAAAATATAAATGTTATAGTAAATTCCATGTGGACCCCAACTATTAAAGAAAGCAGTGCCACATAAAATGTTGATACTGACCGGGTAATTTTACCTTAAACTTAACCTCTTAGGAAATGATACAGAATTTTTTTATATAACATAAATCTATTATATTAATAAACAAACATATTTAATTGACTTAAATAACAAATTTCATTACAAAATATGAAAATTATGGCAAATCTCCTAAGATGGCTTAATGTCCAAGATAATGCACTAAATCACTACAAAATATGAAAATTTTACCTAATTATAAGAGCCTTGGAATTTAAACAAAGCTATAAGAGGAACATTAATCTATCATATTAATTAACAAACGTATCTTAATTGACTAAAGTAAGGAAGTCCCACCAAATTTTATTACAAAATATAAGAGTTATTGCAAATTTCCTAAGATACCTTACTGTCTTAAGATAGAACACTTATTCACTACAAAATGGGGATTTTTACCTTATCATAACAGCCTAGGAAATGAAACAGAATTATAAGTGCAACATAAATCTATTATATTAATTAACAAGCATATGTAATTGATTAAAATAAGAATATCTCAATAAATTACATTGAATATTCAAAAAAGATATGGCTTATTTCCTATGATGTATAACTATACAGGCTTACACACTAATTCATTAAAAATGGGAGTAATATTACCTGATTATAACCTCATGGTAAAATGAATCAAGTTATATAAGCAACATAGTATTATTATATTAAGTTATACCTACATCAAATTGACTTATATAAGAAAATCCCAACAAATTTCATTGAAAATTAAGAAATAATGGCTAATTTTCTATAATGCCTTATTAATAACTTTACCACACTAAATCATTGAAAATTTGGGTAAGTTTACAAGTTATAACCTTCTGGTCACTGAAACAAAGTAAGTAAAGCCAAATAATGTTATACTATCAAGTAACTACTACATCTAATTGACTAAAATAAGAAAACCCATTGAATTATATTGACAATGAAACGAAAGATAGGGTAAATTTTCTATGATGCCTATTTGTTCAAGCAAATACATTACATCTTTAGAAATGGGGGTAATTTTACCTTATATAACCTCCTAGGAAATGAAACCAAGTTAGTAAGGCAACATATTACTATAATATTGAGTAACAATTACATCTGTTTGATTGATATGGAAAAAAATCCACCAAATTTCATTGAAAAAAAAAAAAAGGTATGACAAATGTCTTATAATGCAGACAGAGGGGTTCAGATCCACTATCAGTAAGGAACTTGTTCCCTTCCCGTCAGGGGACCATTACTTGCATGGTATATGGAATCACAAAAAAGATAACTGTAAAACTGATTTTTTCATTTTTACAGCTCAGAAACTGTTCACTATTGAGGGGAGAAGATGTGCAAGCAGACTGATAGCTTAGCCGGTAGTCAGCTTCGACACTGTATTCAAGGGGTCCCTGGCTCAAGTCCCAGTCAGGCTGCATATTTTTCTCACCCTTTGACATTCAGACTCCCAACAGTTAGTAATAAAACAATGTGAAATTGGCCTTGAAGTTTCATACCATCACCTATTCCAAAGGGGACTGTGATGGATGGTATAAAACTCAAAGTCCTATTTCACATTGTTCACTGTACCCATTCAAGGACAAATTTCAATAAAGCAGGGGAATATGTAATGGTTCCGAACTGTTCACTATATAGGGAGATGATGCGTAAGCAGCCTAATACAATATAGTTCAGTCGGTTGAGTGGCGGAACGGTATTCCAAGGGTCCCGGGTTAAAGTCCTGGTGAAGCAGCATTTTCTTTTTTAACTTGTGACAGTAACAAAAAAGGAAGGTATTAGGCATTTAATGTTCCTTAATAATAATATAGCATATTATAACATATAGTGCATAAAATGTCAATAAATTTCACTTTCAATACTATGAAACATATTTTCTGATGCGCTGCTCTTTTGGGTAAATCATATTAATTATACTTTACAGTTTACACATGATTCACAAATTATTGGAGTCCAAACACTCCTCCCCTCCTGGCACTTATGGATCGCGGTGCATGAGGTTGACAAGTTCCTCCATTTTCCTCATTTTTTTCTCGCTTACAGTTTCGGGCCCAAAATAGAAGTTTATTCTTAATATAACACTTTAATTCATTAAAATTTCATTAGGCTTTTCACACTTCTATAATCGTTCTTATCTGTTATATTAAAACATATTTTATCAATATCTTTTTATGGAATTTATTTTTTTGAAAAAAAAAAGAATAAATATATACATGTAGTTTTACAGCTGATAATTTTACAGTACTCATATAAAAAATCAAATTAATATTTATTTTCCCAGGGAAATTTCATTATACGTTATATCACCGAAAAGCTTTTTATGCCACCGCAGCATCTGGGATGCGGTGGCATATAGCGATTCACCTGTGTGTGTGTGTGTTTGTTTGTTTGTTTGTTTGTGTGTGTGTGTGTTATATAGATTATATAGTGAACTTCAAAAATCTTCTTGTGAAAAACCACTGGTCCAATTTCAACCAAACTTGGCAGGATTGATCCTTGGGTGAAGGGCTTCCAAAGTTGTTCAAAGAATTTCATTCCATGCAGAAATCTGGTTGCCATGGCAACCAAAAGGAATTATAAGAATAAATTTAAAAAAATCTTCTTGTAAAGACCCAAAAGGCCTAGAGCTTAGATATTTTGCATAAAGCATTGTCTGGTAGACCTCTACCAAGATTGTTCAAATTATAGCTCTGGGGTCAAAATCGGCCCCGCCCCGGGGGTCATTGATTTTTACTATATGTACATATAGTAAAAAACTTAAAATACCTTCTTGTAAAGACCCAAAAGGCCTAGAGCTTAGATATTTTGCATAAGGCATTGTCTGGTAGACCCTTACCAAGATTGTTCAAATGATAGCCCTGGGGTCAAAATCGGCCTTGCCCCGGGGTTCATTGATTTTCACTATATGTACATATAGTAAAAACTTAAAATACCTTCTTGTAAAGACCCAAAAGGCCTAGAGCTTAGATATTTTGCATAAGGCATTGTCTGGTAGACTTCTATCCAGATTGTTCAAATTAAAGCCCTGGGGTCAAAATCGGCCCCGCCCAGGGGGTCATTGGTTTTGCTTATATGTATATAGTAAAAACTTATAGTAAAAACTTAAAAAAAAATTCTAGCAATTGACAAATGCTAGAGGTTAGATATTTTGCATGAAACATTGTGTAGTGAACCTCTAGCAAGATTGTTCAAATAATAACCCTGGGGTCAAAATCGGCCCCGAAAAAAAATCTTATTGTCTGAAGGTACAAGGCTTAGAGCTTTAATACTTGTTAAATAATATCATCTATAGGTACTCTACCAAAGTTGTTCAAATTTTGCCTCTAGTGTCAAAATTAGCCCCGACCCTGGGGCCATAGGTTTTCCTTATATGTATATAGTAAAAAATTAAAAAAACATCTTCTCTTAATTTACAAAGGCTAGAGTTAAGATATTTTGCATGAAACATTGTGTAGTGAACCTCTAGCAAGATTGTACAAATTATAGCCCTGGGGTCAAAATTGGCCCCACCCCAGGGGTCATTGATTTTCACTATGTACATATAGTAAAAAAAACAACTCCTTGTCTGAAGGTACAAGGCTTAGAGATTTTATATTTGGTATGTAATATCATGGGTCCTCTACTAAAGTTGTTTTAATTATGCCCCTAGTGTTAAAATTGCCCTGCCCCAGAGGCGATAGTTTTCCTTATATTTATAAAGTAAAAACTTGAAAAACTTCTTCTCTGAATTGACAAAGGCTAGAGGTTAAATATATGGCATGAGACTTTGCGAAGTGAACCTCTACCAAGATTGTTCAAATTATAGCCCTTGGGTCAAAATTGGTTCTACCCCGGGGGTCATTGATTTTCATTATGTACATATAGTAAAAATAAAATAAAAAATATTTTTGTCTGAAGGTACAAGGCATAGAGCTTTGATGTTTGCTATATAATATCATCTATAGGTCCTCTATCAAAGTTGTTCAAATTTTTCCCTTGGTGTCAAAATTGGCCCTGCCCGGGGGCAGTGATTCTCATTATGTACATGTATGCACATAGTAAAAACAGAATATAAAACAAATGTTTTCTGAATGGGAGAAAGCTACAGCTTAGATATTTGACTTGAAATGTTGTTTGGTGGACCTGTATCAAGATTGTTTTGAATTAAACCCTTGGGTCAAAATTTTGCCTTGCCCAAGGGGAAAGTGACCTACTTTCTTATCCTTTGATGTACAGCAATGAAATTTTGACCATGTGCACAGTTTAAGTAGTAAAATTGAACTTTGATATCAGGTGATCTAGATTTTGATGATGTGACCTACTTTCTTGTCCTTTGATGTACAGCTATGAAATTTGAACCATGTGCACAGATTAAGATGTAAAGTGAACTTTGATATCAGCTGACCTAGATTTAAACAAAGTGTCTTACTGTGTTGTCCTTTGATATAGTCATGAAATTTAGGCTGTGTGAAATATGACCTTCACCACCAAATTCACCAGACTCAAGTGCATTGATATATTCCTACTCTGATCTTTTATTGGATTAACAATAGATTCAACCACTGATCTGATGATAAGAATTAGATAGGTCAGGGATCTATGCATTATGACAATCTTCAATTGTATAGAAACAAAAAATATCTGTTCCTACACTACTATTTACTGTTCTATTAATGCGGTGGCATAGCATTTTTCTCAAATGCAATCTTGTTTAAATCAATCATGTTTGCAAGTATGTTTTATATTATATATATTTAAGAAATAATATATCCCAAACAGTGATTTTATCGCTCAATAACATCACTGTTTGGAGTTCGGATGCGAGGAATTATATCACGAGGGTGTAGCCCGAGTGATATAATGATGCACATTCGAACGACAAATAGTGATGTTATCATTAAGCGATAAAATCACTGATTTGGATATATTATTTCGATTCTAACACGACATCAACAAATAAATGTTGCCGTACTTGATAGTTAAGCAAATTTGCGCCTGATTTGTTTCCGTACTTATTTATAGCGCGTCAGATTTTTAGTGGTTACGTCATGTGTATAATGATTACGTCACATGTCTAAATATAGAATGTCAAACTGTGCATCTGTTGCATAATAACACACACTTTCTGTTCTTCTATTTTCAATAGGGTAAATGCGGGTCATGTTAGAATATATTATAACCCATAATGCATGGTATTTATTATATATATTTATCAAATTGAAAAAAGGTGGTTAAAAATTGAGGTTGAAACTTTCTAAGCCGAAATGTCCAGGAGGTGTAAAGTCCTGAAACATATAGATTTAGTCCTTGTCTGGAAAATATGTTGGGCTGCCGGTCTGCAATGTATGTTTTCCTTTATTCAAAACGGTCATGTATTAATTTCGTTCGCCTGTATGTAAATGATTTGATAATTTGATCGCTGATTTGCTAAAGTTACTACCATTCGTTTTATTTTGTTTACGACAGAAGTGGTGTCGAAGTAATTATTATCTATCTAAGAGATTCCTGGTATAAAGCAAAGTATTTTTTCAGAAATGTGCATAAAGACGACCCTGTTAAATCATTTTTAATGCATGTATTAGCGCTTGATGGCTTATAATTTCAATAATCATTTGTTTCGGCTGCCCGACAAAAAATAATATTGTGCCAGGTTGAGTGCATTCGCGGATTGATATCATTACAGCTCTAACCTGGGACATAAGATATTAAAGTTAGTTAACATAAACCTGTTTAAAATACATGAATGGCTAGCTATCATTTATTTTAATCAAATCACTAAACGATCTAGCTAAAGTTGTTAAAATTTATATGATAAGGATATTTTATTAACGTTTAGAAACGTTTTCTATTTTGCGTGCGTTTTAGCGTGCGTATATCGTTAAGCGTATTTCGTTTTGCGTGCGTCTGCGTGTTTCGTTTCATAAAGCGTGCGTGTAACGTGCGTTCGTATAGCATGTAACGTGCGTGCGTTTTTTCCGGAACGTGTGTTTTGCGTGTAAACTGGAACATTCACCCTACTGTATCACATACACAAAATAAAGACCGTTTAAAGAGAAATAAGAGTAGTTTTTCATTTACGCGCCTATAGTATAACGCTAACATTTGGCGCGTCTTTACACAATGTTTGTATTATTTTAATGACGTCACTTCAAATTATATGCACGGATGTGCAATACCATATTTACTGAGTGGCAAAATAGGCACCGGTGTGTGATAAAGCATATTAATACATATTAAGCGCATGTCAATAAATTTCAATTTTAAGTGATATGAAAAATATTTTCTGTTGTGCTGTCTTTGTAAATCCAATAACTTAACATCACAACCAGTTTCCTTATTTTCCTCATTTTTTCCTCTCGATTACAGTTTCAGACCTAAAATAAAATTGCGTTCTTAATATTTATATATACTCATATATTGTAATGCCCTAGAAATTTTACCTTTTTTAGTGATTTCACTGGATTTCAGTATTGTTTATTTCTACTTTCACTTTCGTTTTGAGAAGCTTTTACTGGCGACAACACAGTAAATATTGCGGTGTCCCAATGAAACATACAGGACAGCAACTTAAATCTACGTATTGTGCCAGCAATTTAATCATTCTTGATTCTGGAAGCTTTTCCTTTTATGTTATCCATTTCCCTTAATGTTATCCGTGGTAGAATCCTGTGTTTTTAATCTGTTTTCGTGACTTCTGTCAAAATAGTTAATTCCTTTATTTCACACTCAAGATTATATAGTTCGATTGTTTATGATGCAGCCTCACTTAATATATAGATTTGCCTCATAAATCCATCTGAATTTAATTGTTAGCACTGTATATTTATGAAACATTGCAATGCATTTTCAATGTCGGCCATGTTGGACTATTACGTAGAAATTACGTAGTGAACGCAAGGGATAGTTCTTAATCCGATTATGCATAAAAAGGAACACGTTACCCTAACTATTTTACTTTCAATATTAGCGCATGATAGCTTATAAATATTTCTTATATGAAATTAGGCAAAGCCTATGAACGGGGAAGTCGTTAAAAAATTCCTTTCATTCTTTCCGTTTTAAAGGTGTCATTCCGTATTACATGCACCGCTTCCGTTTTTACTCGGAACACTCTACGGGTACTGCTTCTGTACGGGAACTGCTCGCATGCCAGTACAATTATTATTAATCCGAAAAGTTGAGATTTGTTCCGTTATCGGAATACCCCGCCTGTTATCATTGAGTTACATTGTAAATGGTGGCGCCCGACTAGAACTGACACTGAAAATTTCATTGATAGGTATAGAATTAATTGTTTTTTATTTGATTTTCTTTTAAATAATCACGTGTAGTCTATAGCCGGGCCCGGTCTTTGACTTCCCCGTAAAAATCATTTGTTGAGGCTGTGACAAAAATTAATTTCGGTGCTAGGTTGAGTGCATTTCAGTTCTTACATAAACTCGTTTAAAATACATTTCTACCATGATATATATGATAATCAAAATTTATCACTAAACGATCTACATGTAGCTAAAGTTGTTAAAAACTTAAAGTGATTACGATATTTTAATAAAGGTTTAGAAACGTTTTCATTTTGCGTGCGTTTTAGCGTGCGTATATCGTTTAGCATATTTCGTTTAGCGTATATCGTTTTGCGTGCGTCTGCGTATTTCGTTTCTTTTTGCGTGCGTATAACGTGCGTTCGTATAGCGTGTATCGTGCGTTCACCCTACTGTATAATAATGCTCAAATGTAGATTTATCAATATTGAAAGATCCAAAAAGCATTTCTTGTTAAGATTTACATTTCAAATAAATAAAGGGAGGTAATTAGAAATTTCTTTTCTATAAAGTCTGAGTCAAAGTTTTAATTAAGAAATGAATGCATATACATGTGTCTTTTAATGATTACATATGAGCCGCGTCACGACAAAACCAACATAGTGGGTTTGGGACCAGCATGGATCCAGACCAGCCTGCACATCCGCGCAGTCTGATCAGGATCCATGCTGTTCGCTTACCAACTCTATTACAAAAGGAGAAACTGACAGAGAACAACATGATCAGACTGGTCTGGATCCATGCTGGTTGCAAACACTCTATGGTGGTCATGAGGCGGCTCATATAATGTGGACAAATATTTGCAGTGCATATTTTACATACTCTTTGAAAGTTTTTTAAAAAATTTTTTAGGGAACATAATTAAATACATACTGTTTTATAAAATTTTATTTTAAAGGGGGTAGCAACCTTAAATTTCAACAAAAACAAAGGGTCTTTAAATTGTAGAATTTTTTTTTGAACAAAAAAAGCAAAACTCAAAAATGGTATTTTAAACAAATTTAAAATATTTTAAACCCCGTAAACTTTTTGTTAAAAATAAATTTCCCTTTTCTTAAGTTTTCCCATAAAATTTTTTTTTGCCCCACAAAAATGGGGTGCAAAAGGGGTTTTCCCTTGTCCGTCCCCTCGTCCCAAAAAACTTTTGAACGCAACTCCTCTTTAACCCGGTTTGGGAATTTTCCCTTTAAAATTTTAGGGGTGAAAAAAACCTTTTAAAGTGTAGATGGTAAATAAAGGAAGGAATTTTTCGGGTGCCGGGCCCAAATTTTTAAAAGAATTAAAGGCCCCTTTTTTGATTTTTTTCACTATATTTCTATGTAAAATTTTGTGAACACAACTCCTCTTAAACCGGATTGCAGATTTTGCTTTAACTTCCAGGGATGAACAACTTAATGTGTAGATTGTAGTAAAGGAACAAATTTTTGTTGCGACCAAATTTAACAGAATTATGGCCCTTTGTTGATTTTTTAACTATATACCATATAGATAGAAATTTTGTGAACGCAACTCCTTTTAAACCAGACAGCAGATTTTGCTTAAACTTCCAGGGATGAACAACTTTAATGGAAGTAAAGGAAGGAATTTTTGCTGCGACCAAATTTAAAAGAATTTTGGCCCTTTGTTGATTTTTTCACTATATATCATATATATGTTGTCAGTGGGGGCATCCGTGTCCTTTGGACACAGTTCTAGTTTATTATTAAATAGATCTACATGATTGTATAATACATGTAATACTATGATTCTAATAAAATATTAAATTTTAACTGATGTTTTTTAACATGTGACCCCCTTCAAAAATTTCATTTATTTTAGTTTCATTCATTGTTTTCTTGTTCAGGACACATGTGCTTTGTCTTGGAGACCCTATGCCACTTGTCATGAAAATTGCACAATGATAATCCATATGAACACATTTGTGGATGTTTCTATATGTATATACAAAATATTTACTTTTTCATGTTAAATGTTGAATTATGCTTAAACTGATACTACATGTAGGCAGCATGGACAATACCTTGCACTTTTCAGTTCCATCCATACACAGGCTTAGTCAAAACATTTCCAAATTTGCTGTTTGGGGCCATTTTAGCTATTTATTTCTTTCTAACAGACTGACTTTCTCAAACAAGAGGGTTACAGTACAATGGTTGTTAGCGTTTAGTGTGACAGTATGTACCTAAACATCAAGTTAAGTTTTTAACTATAGAAATATTTTACATATGGTTAGCACATCTTTATAATATGTGTGTTGGAAAAAGTATAAAAAAGCGCCTGAATAAATTTTAAGATGCTTCCTTTATTGGAGTCTGTTTTTCAATTAATATTTGCAAGTCTTGAAATCTGTTCTCTGCCAGAGCTTCTCTTATTGTCTTGAAGAATTGAAAATAGTGGTGAAAATTATGTCTGAAATAAAAAGACAAGTAAAACAAACTTAACTTCCATCATTGAGACAAGTAAAAACAAAATAAACTTCCCTCATAATGACCCATCTGTAAGTCAGGGAAATAAAAGGACAACATTGTAAAAACTAGTCTTATGAATGGATATCAACAGCACATACATGGATATTAATAAAAAAAATTGACATATAAACAAATTACTAAAAGATATGTGTACATGTATTATTTATTTTAATATATTATATAGAATAGGTTAAAAACATGTGTTGTCAATGGCTGAGTGGCTAAGGTCATCAGTGTCAAACCACTTGCCCCTTCAATACTGTGGGTTCAAGTCCCACCAGGGACCATGGAACGTCAGTGGTTCTACTCAAGTATCCACTCATGACTGAAATAATGCATGGAGGGGCACATCATTGTCATAATAGAAATTTAAACCCCCTACAGTAATGATATTTGCTGCACAGAAAATGGTGGGTCAATTACACAAATTGATCAGGTTACAGGTCAAACCTGAAACTTTTGTTCCCTTAACTACATAAATTTTATCATAGATTAATAAAAGAAACCCCTTTAGTTACAGTATAACCAAGTTTGTATAGTATCCCTGATAAGTAAATAACAATTAACATACTATGGTACTAAACACTTACATCATTAATAATGTTGATGCCAGAAGTTCAGATGTATTTAGTAAATGATTTATGTAAGCCTTGGTAAAATTTTCACATGCATAGCATTTACAGTCTGCCAACAGGGGAGAGAAGTCCTCCACATATCTGAAATATATAATAAACAGGGGAGATAATTAACAACATATTTCAAGTACATAATAAGCAAGGGAGAGAAATCATCAACATATCTGAAATATATAATAAACAGGGGAGATAATTAACAACATATTTCAAGTACATAATAAGCAAGGGAGAGCAATCATCAATATATCTGAAATATATAATAAACAGGGGAGACAATCAACCACATATTTCAAGTACACGATAAGCAAGGGAGAAAAATCATCTACATATCTGGGGTGCGTTTCATAAAAGAATCTTACTGCTACAACTTTCAATCGTGTGTAACTAAAGACTGGGAGATGTAAACTTTTAGTCAAAGGGTTCAGGGAAAGCTACAGACTGAATTTGTAGCTTTAAATGAGGTATATCCTTTCAGGCAATCTCAGCACCTGTGAAATTAACACGATGATTTTGAAATTTAAAAGTTGTATATAGTAATTCATGATTCTAGCAAATGACAAACTTTAAAATCAAGCAACTTACCTTTGATCATTGACATTTATTGACAGACTGGTTGGCATGCTACAGTCCTGTTCCTCTGGGTTATATTTGTAATCATACTTGAACACAAGAGCATGCCCCCTCTCCGTCACCACATAAGGATATCTTTAATAAGTTAAGGTATTTAACCAGCTGAATTTGTAAAATGGATTTGCCCAGTTTTGAAATTGAAACAATCTAAGTTTTTCAATATTAAAATACAAACATGATATTGTCAGTATACAGTCTGCTCAGATTGTATACAGTCTGCTCAGATTGAACAAATGTGCTGGCTGTCCTCGTGTTATACTAGGCCAATCACTTTTGGTTCCAGAAGTCAAGATGTTCAAATTTTGTATTCATGTAACTACATCAATTAAATCAACTTCAATGTCAACATTTCTGACCTAAGATAATTATTTATTTTTCCAACTGACAAAGGTATTAAGTTTACCAGTCCAATTGACAAAGGTATTGAGTTTACCAATTGACAAAGAAATTTAGTTTCTCAATTAGCATAGATATAATATGATTGATAAAGGTATTCCATTTAACAATTGAAATAGATATTTAGTTTGCCAATAAACATAGATATTTAGTTTACCAATTGAAAAAGATATTTAGTTTAACAATTTAAATACATGTAGATATTTAGGTTACCAATTGACAAAGGTATTCAGTTCACCAATTGACATAGATATTTAGTCTACCAATTGACAAAGGTGCTCATTTTACCGATTGACAAAGATATTTAGTTTGCCAATAAAGATAGATATTCAGTTTACAATGTTTCAATTGATTCCTTATTGACAAAGATATTTAACTTATTGACACAATTACATATTTAGTTTACCAATTGACACACATATTCAGTTACCTAATAATTAACACAGATATTTAGTTTACCTATTGTAATAGATATTTAGCTTACCAATTATTTTACCAATTGACAGAGATTTTTAGTTTACCAATTGACTTACTAAGAGATATTTAGAATAATAATTTATATTGATATTAAGTTTACCAACTGACAAAATATTTAGTTTTCCTATTTACATATATACTATCATTTGGCTCAGACATTTTATATACAAATGGACTTAGCTATGCAGGTTACTATAATTGATAAACATAATTAGTTTACATACTGAAAAATATATTTAGTGTCCAAATGGACATAGATATTCGGTTAATCAATATACATACTGCATTGGAAAGCATATGATTCTCAATATTTTTCATTTTAATCGTGTAATTTGAAGTTTGGTTTTGAAAATAAAGAGAAAAAGTTCTTTTAGTTTTGGTTTGCTATTACGTTACCATCGATGATATGGTCATTAGTGGTTAGAATCACTGACCTTTTGTAAGCTAGCTGGATAGCTCTCTCATATGCACGGGTTAGTAGAATTTCAACCAAAAGCTGAAGCGAGAGGCCATATGGAGGTTTGATTTCAGTAACCTTTGACCTTTCGGCCATAGAGGACACATTAAAAGAAAGAAGTAAGGAAAATGCAAACAAATAGATCACCTCAGTAAGTAGCTTCATGTTTTAACTTTGAAAAGTAAAATTAAAACCAGATCAAATTGTCCATTCTGGCATTAACATATACAGTATAATAAAAGGATATGATGAGTCAAACATGTCAATGCCAAGCCCTATAGCTTTAAGTACAGTATAATAAAAGGATATGATGAGTCAAACATGTCAATGCCAAGCCCTATAGCTTTAAGTACAGCATCTGGTCTCCATACACTCTGCATCAGTCGTGGTTTCTCCTCCGGTAATAATTTCTAAAAGCAAATAATATATTGTATGTTAATTTTGTTAACCATATCTGTGTAATTCTTTTACGTTTAATATACTGACTTAACATATAGCATCTAACTTAAAATTAGAAAAATTATTTCCGATGTTGTAATCTTTTACACTAACTCAACATAAAAATACTAATTTAACAAGAACGTTAGCGTAAAATTCTTGCTTAATGTAAAGCAAGAAGCTTAAAACAAACATATTTTTATGCTATACAACTTACTATACACCAATTGTTTTGCATACATTAAACAAGTCACTTAACATACTGATTTAACATAACCACTTATTTTGCATTATTTCACTTAATTTACATTACACCACTTAATCAACAAAACTCCACTTACTTGACATATTACACAGCTTTCTTTCCACACACCACTTAACATAAATCACTTACTTTATATATACTACCTTCTTTACATTAAACATCTAACTTACAATAGTATAACTAAGTTATGTTGTTTAAGCTTCTTGCTTTACATTCATTGAGAATTTAGCCACACAGCCACTGATGCCATTAAAATTGCCATGTTAAAAATGGAAAACTTACAATTATTTCAGATATAAGATCTGCAGGCCCGGACAAGTCAAAATCTTCTGCATTTGGTCCCATTGCATGAAAACCCTCAAGAGCAAAACCTGAAATAAAAGGTATATGAGCCATGTCATGAAAAAACAACATAGTGCGTTTGCAACCAACATGGATCCGCTTTCGCTTGTAAAATACAGTTGACACTCAATAAGTCAAAATCGCTTTACTCAAAATTCCGCGATAGTCGAAGAATTTCTAAAGTCCCGTCAAATTTCCTTCTTTATCTTTGTATTTTAACTCCGCTTAGGTCAAATTTTGACTTACCGAGACTCTTGTTTAGTCGAAAAGAAAATTTGGTCCCGTCAATTAAAGTCTAACATATATTCATCTCAATTAGTCGAAGTGTGAAAACAGCCGACTGGTCAAAGGTCGGCGACATCAAGTTGTCACTCGTGATTCACACGTTTCATAGTTATTTTAATTGCCGGTCATCATGTATTATTAGCATGTCGTGAAAGTGGCTTTAATCGGTTTCAGGACTTAATTGGTTTTAACAGTTAGATAAGTAAATTAAGATTTAATTAATTTAATTGTACCAGCCTAGGTATTGATTTGTGTTTTCAACGTAAATGACATTTTTATAATTAATTTTCCGTCATATTGCATACATTTATATGCACTTCCGGTTCACGATAGTTGCTTCTTTCGTTTTCATCCGATGATCAATTTACTTCAAATATTAGATATATTGTTGTTGAAATAAATGTGTTATTGTGCTTTTATTGTAATGAATTATCATGAGTGCGTATTAAAAACATGTGAATTACTGATGAATACTGACAACTTGCATTTATGTCATTGCTACGAATGCTTGTGTTTATATTTCACTATTAATTTACATGTATTAAATTTTGAATAATATATTTTTGTACATTTAAAATTTGTATTTGTAAGTGATTTACAGTCATTTCAACGGTTAAATATTGCAGCATTACCGCTATCAACAATAACAAACCTACTTCTTTGCACATTCAATCAGGTACATGTATATACATGTACGAATATCAACGTAATGGCGGCAGATCCACGTTACTCGAATTCCGTTTCTCTCGAAGTAAAATGCCCAGTCCCCTGAATTTCGAGTTATCGAGAGTCAGCTGTAGTAATTTTTTTTTCTATTGACTTTCTAGCTTGTTAAAGTAATAGATTAAGTGAAAAACCAAAACACTATTTCCGACATAATCTTTACAGATTAATAAAGAAGCTTCTAGGCTTTCAAATATTTGAAGAATTCTGTGTCCAGGGCAGGTGATCTAAGGTCTGAAAAATTGCACTTTAGTCTTTCTGTCAAAGTGGATGCTTCAATGTGAAAAAAAAAATAAGGGCAATAATTAAAAGATCATAAAGTACAGGGTACCAGTTATTGTGCACTGCACTTCTTCTCAATGAGATCTAACATACTATGAAGTTTAAATTCCATAGCTTGTATAGTTTAGGAGAAATGGTCCCTACAAAAGTACAGTATAAAAATTAACTAAGGGCAATAATTCAAAAAATAAGAAGAGCAGAGTACCCATTCTTGTGCATTGCACTTTGGGACATTGAAAGAAGCGTGCATACAAAGTTTTGAGTCAATCAGGCTTATAGTGATTGAGTTTTGAATCAGAAGGTGTGCTCTTTTTAATTATATACCTTCAACATTCCTGGCAACAGTTTCTCGGGTACATCTCTGTCTCTCTTTAAGATCGTAACCGCCGACGATGCTTCCAAACATTACTGACTTCCCCAGTCTCTGTATATAAACATTAAATAAATAATATCCTCAATCCCCCAAATGTTTATGTAACTTATTAGATAAAAAATAATAATATTTAAGAAGTAACAAACTCCATATTTCATATATTTTCCTTCTGTTAAATTTAAATATTAAAAATATGGAGTTTGTTACATGTATTTCTAAGATTTTATCAGTCATTCAATATAAGATTTTGAATTTACTGGCCCGAATTCCAGTTTTGAATTTATTCTACTATTATTTAACAAAATTTTCTTAAAATTTACACTTGCCCAAAACTAATTTTCACTGGCTATGGGCCACAGGGCCAGTGCCCAATTCATTGACTGTTTAATTACTTCAACACTGCACAAGGAACATTTATCATGTCTTAATATCTAATTTGTTATATACAATGTAAAAAGACCATGCTTGTTTGCAGTGAAATATGGAATATATTTTACTAAGAAGTATAAATTTTTAAAAATATTTTCAAGAGCACAAAATGAAAGTGAGATTATGTTTAACATTTAATTTGTTTTTAATATTTTTTTTCCTATTTCAAACACATTTTTGGCAATATCTCAGCAGTTGGTCCACCTAACCGACTTTGCTTGATAACTATCCAGTAATTACCAATGTCTCCACAAATGACTGACAACACCCACATTTTAATACATTTTTGGCAATGGGTGTAGGACAAAAGCTCTCCCAGACAAAAGCCCTCTCGTCCAAAAATGACAAGACAGACAAAAAGCCCTCCCATGAAAATGACTAGGCAGACAAAAGCCCTCCCATGAAAATAACAGGGCAGACAAAAGCCCTCCCGCAGCAAAAACATATATGTGTGTTGAATACTAATAGTTCTTTCTTTTCAATGCACACCACATATTAAAATTGTAGTCATGCATATTTTTTTTTCCACTGACATAAGCGTGTTTGTATTTAACAATTTAATTGTGACTTTGTTTTTTACTGACATTCATGTAAAAAGTTAGCTCATGAAACAATTCAGAAAGGTATATTCTGAATGAAAGGTGGTTCTAGCTCATACACAAACTTAGGCCATTTGAAAACAACAACAAATATATGTGACAATTGTAATATGCATTGGAAAAAAAACAAGGTATTTAACATACATATATATTTATGTTACAGGAAGGCTTTTGACCCCCTTGTTAATTTCACGGAAAGGGGATTATGGTTATGGTCTCAGTAAAAACACACAACCAGTCATTTGCTAAATTTCAGTCAGTAATCATACCACATCTGATTTAAAAGAAAATTCATTTATTTAATTTTACTCATGAAATATGGTGCTATATCAGTCAGATATATTTCATATTTGTAAAAAATTAATATGAAATATAAAAGGGGACGGAGTCAAAACTCGTATTTATTTTAAGGGACTTCTTTCTTTTCACTCAACATGATAAAATGATTTTACGATTATGATTTTTTACGAGCCGGGACGGCATTTTATCATGTTTCGTGAATATATTCCATATTTCACTCAAACGAAAAAAAATCCTTTTAGTATTTAAACATTTTTAAAATATGTGAACTACTTACCTTTGACTTGTTTATCTTATCCAGTACATCATCTAAAAAGTTCAGGGTTCTATCTACAGCCTTGGTTGCCCTTTTTCTTGTGCTAGTTTTATCTGTGTCGCCATCAGACATACACTGGAATATATCTGGTAAGATAGCCTCCTGTAGCTTCACAAACCCATCAGTGTCTAACTACAAAACAAAATAGGTACTGAGGGAAGTGGTGACCCAGATATGACAAACCATTTAGCCTGCATGTTAATATCTTCAGCTGATTCAAATGCTGTAGTTTACTTCCAATAAACAGTCTGTCAATACGTAGTAGCAAATGTATTTAGATTTTAAATGCATGTGTAACTTTGCCTTTTCCAAGCCATTGCAGGAAAAACTAACTTGCACAGTTTGGGAAATTTTGCATCATAAAATTATTTAATTGAAATAAATATCTGGTACCTTTTGAGACCTCCTCATGCATTTTTGGCAAATTATTTTGAACTATGCAAAATTGTTTAAATTCCAATCAATGCAGATATTATCAAAGCATAAAAATATTAAAATTTGACAATAACATCTGAATTAACTCCAGCAATTTTTTTAAGAATTTCAGTTCAATTGGTAATTCTTTTTAAAGATTGGGGAAAAAATAAGCATATTTAGACTGCTATTGGGAATGTTCCCTAACCTATGTAACCAGTCAGACCAAAGACACCAGTGTCTCGAAAACCTTTAACCAAATTTCAGCCCAAAAAGGACCCCCCAGTCCTGATAAACCAGTGACTGTTTTAAACCCTTTACCTAAAAGTGCCCCCCAAGTTTCACTGGGCTCTCAATAGAAATACTGTCTGAAACCCTAGTAACAGTAGCCCCAAGTTACCAGTTTTGTAAAAACCCAAAGTGACTGTCGAAACCTTGCACCACTACAAAACCAAGATCACCCCCCTCTAAAATAAACCAGTCTGCCCAAAAAAAACCAAGTCAGACCAAAATCCCCCATCTTTGAAAAACCCCTGCCCTTAACCTTTTTTTACCAGTGCAGACCAAGATAAATCCATCTCAAAGTTAAACCCCATGACTGCCGAAACCAAATTTTAACTATTTCCCAGCCCAAGATCACTAGCCGATAGAACCCCAGTGACGTCGAAAACCTAGGTAAAATTGAGCCCCAAATTACCATTTTTGATAAAACCAGGGGACTGTCTGGAACCCCTTTTGAAACCATTTGCAGCCCCCAAGGGTGACCGGGGTCCTCTGATTGGGGAACCATGACCCCCCGAAACCCTTTTTGTAACTGGGGCGGGGAAAAGGGAATTTCCCAAATCTCTGATAGAACCGTGCCCCTTTTAACCTATTTAAAAAAGGTGCGGACCGGGGAAATCACCATTTCTCTAATAAACCCCATTTTGACTGTCTGAACCCCTATGAAAAAACCGGGTGAGAAAAGATTCCCACTTTTAAACCAAAGTATTTTTGTAAACCATGAAACCCACTACAGACCAAGGGAAACCCAACCAGTCTCTAAAAAAAGTGGCTTGTCAAAAACCATGTAACGGGGCAGACCAAATTTCCCCCAATTCTCTAATAGAACCATTTGACGGGTCTGTAACCTATTTACCAGTGCATGCCCCAAAAAACATATTTCTTATAAAACCAGTTCCTTTTAAACCTACTTTAAAACCAGGGGGCCAACCCCAAAAATAGAGGGCCTCCTTTTGGGGGGGGGGTTAGACCCATGAACTTCAAAACCCAGTTCCTCTTTTGGCTGGGTTTTTGACCCCCCGGGAGATCTTTTTAGTTTAGCGGCGAGGAAGGTAGCCCAAAATCGGGTTTTAAATCTCAGGAAGAAAAAGTTAGAAACACCCCCCTATATAAACTAAAAATAACTGTTAAAAAAGGGCCCGTAAAATGAAGAAAAACAAACAAAAAAAACAACCCGCCCCAAGGGATCACCATCTCTGATAGAACCAGTGGCTGTCGTAACCTATGAAAAACCATTTCCCAAAACCAAGATCCCCATTTTTGATAAAACCATTTGTCTGCTGTAACCAAAGGGGAACCATAAAACCCAAAAGTTTAAACCAGTCCTGTTTAAAACCAGGCTTCTGAAACCTTTTAACCCCCAGTAAGCCCAACAAAAAAAACCCTTGGGGGGGTCCTGAAAAAACCGGGTTCTGCTTAACCTATGAAACCCATGAACCCCAAAACCTTTTCACCAAAACTCGAAGAACCCAGGCTTCTTAACCTATTAACTTTTATAAACCAAAAATCACAATTTCCTCTAAAAGAACATGACTGTCGGAAAACCTATTTCCCCTAAAACCCAAAAGAAACCAAGTCCTCCCAGAAAACCATGACGGTCTTTTAAAAACCCATGAAAAACCATTCCCAGCCCAAAATTTTTCACCCGCCCTCTAAAAACCCAAATGTCTTTTTTAAACCTATTAACCATAAAAACCCCAAAATATCTAATCCCCAAATTTCTCTGATAGAATCAGTGACTTTTCGTAACCTATTTTTACCAGTACAAAACCAATATCGATCACCTTTCCTGATAGAACCGTGACTGTCTGTAACCAAATGTTCCCACTACATACCAAGACACCTTTTCTCTGATAAACAGGACTGCTTAACCAAGAAAACCAGTACCAACCAAAGATCATCAGCCTTATAAAACCAGTGTCGTACATAAATTTATAAACCATAAAAGAACCAAAATTCTATCACCAGTCTTATAGAATAAATGACTGTTTTTAAACCTATTTTCCCCGAAACAGCCCAAATATCTGATCACCATCTTTTGAAAAGAACCAGTGACTGTCTTAACCTATTAACCACAACATACCAAGACTTTCGAAAACCAATTAACCATCCCAGACCAAGATTTAATCTTGATAAAAACCAGTAAACGAAAACCAAAGAAACCAGTGCAACCAAGACCCCCATCTCTGATGGGACCCCAGTGACTGTCTGTAACCTATGTAAATTACGGGCCCAAGATACCCAGCTCTGATAGAACCAGTGACTTCTGAAACCCAAAAGAAACCCATTTACAAAACCAAGTTTCATAAACTCTGATAAACCGGGGACTGCCCGGGAAAAACCTATGAACCACTAAAAGCCCCAAAGATCACCAAATTTTCTGTTTAAACCATGACTGTCAAACCCTTTAATTAACCATTAACAACCAAATCACAGCCCTTTTAAAAAATTTTTGACTGTCGGGGGGGGGGGGGGGGGGGGGGGGGTTAACCCCTATTAACCCCCTCCCAGCCCAAGATCACCACTTTTCTGAAAAAACCGGGACGGGCCCTTAAACCCTATGAAACCCCAATACGCCCAAAAGACACCAACTCTGATAAAACCAGTGACCCCTTTAAACCCTATTAAAAGTACAACCAAGATAAACCAACTCTATAAACCCCAGTGATTTCCCTTTAAAACCAGTAACTGGGTGCAGACCAAATCCCCCAGTCTCTGATAAAACCCAATAAACGGGTTTTAAAACCTATGTAACCACTCCCAAAAACCAAAACCCACCCCCTCTCTGATAAACCCATGACTGTTTTAACCATGAAACCAAAAAACCCAAAAAGATCCCAAAACTCTGAAAAACCCCATGACTGCCGAAACCCCTAAAAAACTTTTTCCAACCCAAAAATACCACCTTAAATAAACCCAAATTTCTGCCCTGAAAAACCTATTTAACCAGAAACAAACCAAGTTTCACAAGTCTCGGGATAAAAACCAGTTCTGCCCTTTTAACTATTTAGATCATTTACAAATAAAATTTAAAAGACTCCCAGGGGGTTTCCAGCCCCCCAATCTTTGAGGGCATGAGATTTGAATTAGCGCCCTACCAATGAGACCGACCCCACATGAAATAATCTCATTTTTTAAATTTCATTTCAAATTTTTACTTTTGTCACAAAAAAATACTTTTTAAAAAAAATTTAAATATTAAAGGGTAAAACCCCAACCCTTTCATCTTGCCCCCTTTTACCCCAAAGTCCAATCCCGTTTTCCATGTACCAAAAGGTCCCTTTTAACTGGGGTCTGTGTTAGATTATTAGAAAAAATTTTTATCATTTTTATATGTAAACTTTTGCCTTTCCCACCCTTGTAACCGTCAATCTTTCTTCAAAACTGTGCCTTGAATCAAAAAATTTTAAAGTTTTAAGTTTTTAATTTTTCCACTTTGTTGAGCGGTTTTAAAATTTAAACTTTTAAAAACCCCAAGTTTGTCAAAAAAATACCCCCCATTTAAAAAAATGATTACCTCCCTTTTTAAACAAAAAAAATTTTTTTATTAAAAACGGGCCAAAAGTTAACAAAAAAATGATTGACTAAAAAAAGCTATAAGCTTTTTAAAAGCACCTTTATTCTTTCCAAACCCAAAAAACAGACTGAGCAGAAATTAATTTCTTCTAAACAGCTTGCCCCTGACAGGGTTTAAAACCAAACACAGCAATTATCCTAAAGGAAACTACCCTTGATTTTGGACAACCGTGCCCTTTTTCTTGGCTGGTTTAAAATCTATAAAATTTACAGACTAAATCTAAATCTTAAAAAACTGACCATAAAAATTTTTGGGGTATAAGTTTAATGTTTTTTATACCCAGCCCAATATAAAAAAAGATTTTTTTTATAAAACTTAATTTACTTTACAGTTTAAAAAAACTTATTTTGGTTTTTTCGCTTTAAATAGCCCATTATATGGGAAAAACCTTTTGTGGACAACCCATATAGAAAAAAAAGTTTTTTTCCCTGCGGATAAAAAGGTATTTTTTTAAAGTGAAAATTTTATATCACTTTTAAAGAAAAATTTTAAGGGAATAATGAAAATTTTGATGTAAAAGGGGTAAAATGTACTACAGGGGTTTTTAAACTATGTGAAGTCCTTACTTTGGGGAATAATATATTGTTGTTGAAAGAGGTACAGACTAAAAAGGGTTAAACTAATTGTGAATTTTAATTTTCGGAAAAATAAATATTTTTTGTTGTAAAAAAAGGTATGTACTAAAAAGGTTTAAATTTAAATAGAAAAAGGTAAACCTTTAGGAAAAAATTTGAACATTTTTGTTGTAAAAGTTATTTTCTATAAATTTAAAACTTATCATATTCCAAAATTTTAAAGGGAACCCAATGAGACATTTGTAAAGAGAAATTTTTACTAAAAAGTAAACCCTTTGGAAGTCTAACTTTAGGGTTTAAAAATTTTTTTGAAAAAGGAAAGGTGACATTACCCCAAATTTTAAACAATTTGAATTTTTAACTTTCGGAAAATTTGAATGTTTTTTAAAAAAGGTGAGGGACTAAAAAGGGTTAAACTTATAGTAAGCAAAAATTGGGGAAAAATTGACTTGTTTTTGTAAAAAAGTTGATTGTTCAATAAAAATAAACTTACCCTTTTATTTCAAAATTTAAGAAAAAATGAAAACATTTTGTTGTAAAGAAGGTGATTGGGTCTCCCA
>NW_026854990.1:0-171140 GCF_026571515.1 Ruditapes philippinarum | reverse complement strand
AAGGTTCGCGGGTCGATGGTTGATATACGCTGACTCACTTTTGCATCCGAAATCACTGAGCTTGACGTTCGAAAATCTGCGTTTTTTCTTGAATAATTCTACCTGTTTCATTAACACTTGTTGTCATTTTGTTTTCAAAAGACATTAGTGAATCGGTTGTAGTTATCTTTTGGTCGGTTATAGAATCGTTAAAATTGTCTATTGCACTTTCAACCGATACATTTATCAATGTCAACTGGTTTTTAATATCTGACTCAAACGCTTTCATTTTGTTTTCAAAAGACATTAGTGAATCGGTTGTAGTTATCTTTTGGTCGGTTATAGAATCGTTAAAATTGTCAATTGCACTTTCAACCGATACATTGATCAATGTCAACTGGTTTTTAATATCTGACTCAAACGCTTTCATTTTGTTTTCAAAAGACATTAGTGAATCGGTTGTAGTTATCTTTTGGTCGGTTATAGAACGTTTAAAATTGTCTATTGCACTTTCAACCGATACATTTTATCCCCAATGTCAACTGGTTTTTAATATCTGACTCAAACGCTTTCATTTTGTTTTCAAAAGACATTAGTGAAATCGGTTGTAGTTATCTTTTTGGTCGGTTATAGAATCGTTTAAAATTGTCTATTGCACTTTCAACCGATAACATTTATCAATGTCAACTGGTTTAATAATCTGACTCAACGCTTTCATTTTGTTTTCAAAAAGAATTAGTGAATCGGTTGTAGTTATCTTTTGGTCGGTTATTAGAATCGTTAAAAATTGTCAATTGCAACTTTCAAACCGATACATTTATCAATGTCAACTGGTTTTTAATATCTGACTCAAACGCTTTCATTTTGTTTTTCAAACTTTTTTACAGTATTTCGCATATGTGTTTTCTCATTAATAAGCATTTTCCGCAAAATTAATGATTGGCTCTTGACATCACTTTTCACCATCGCCTTGGAAGCTTCCGAAATAGTTTTGACGTTTTCATTTGAAAGAGATTGTTCCCCTTCAAATGTGTCCACTTTGTTTCCTATCAATGAAATATCAGCACCGATTTGTTCGATCTTTTTTTCTATTCCTTCGACAACTGTCTTTGTTTCTGCAAGCTCATAGAGAACATGATCAATTCGTGAAGACAACAATTCAAAAACTATTTTCGGACTTAGTTCTATTTCTGCCTTACTAATCTGACAAAAACACAATAACAAAAATACAATTTCAAGTCCAACGCGAGACATAGTTTGTTTGTTTGTTTGTTTGTTTGTTTGTTTGTTTGTTTGTTTGTTTGTTTGTTTGTTCACAAGATCAACGAATAACGTGTTATGGCTATGAGTATCCAAACTATTCTAAACCAAAAACTACTTAACATTAAAAATGTAATAAATGGTAACCTTTCCTTTTAAAAGTATGGTGTCCTGGAAGGGAAATTTATTTGTGCTTATGTGTTACGAAATACTTCAATCCCTGAAATTTGAATGCAACAAGTAATGTGACATACCCAAAATTTATTTCGGTAAACATATCGAGTCAATTGTCGCAAAAACGTTGAAAAGTATTACATCGCTGTGAACTTATTTTCCATTACTTATCAAAAATATTGTTATGGCTACACCATAATATTAACTTTTATAGCTAAAGTTCAACATATGTATGCAACGATTGGGAATCAATTCTAAAACAGTAACAATATTATTTGTCTGGAAACAGGTGTTGTTGGCATATCTATTTTATAACACATCGTTGAAATGAAAACGTCGAAATGGAGATTTGGCCTTTTATTTAAGGTGTCTGTCTCGCATCACGGGGTAGTGGCATCAAGCCTTAATGGAATCACAACCATGTTTCTTTATTTGACACCAGTACCAGTACAAGTTAGTTCAAAAATGGCTAACACTCCAAACATTATCACAATCTCGAGAAAAATAAATATGCAATAAAAGATGAAAATGTCAGTGATAATGTTATATTGAAAATGTTAAAATTAACTTTTGTTGCTGCTTTTGTTAAGCAGTGAGTTGTTCACTGCCCCCTGTATTTGCCTCCGTAGAAAACAAGTAGTCTTCTCTTAAGGATAAACGGTGACTGCAATCTGATGCCTCAACTCTTAAAAGCCACAAGGGGTTCGTTTTTTGAGATATGGAAAGAAAGGTCTGGTTTGTGAACCACCGAATTGTTTCTTTCATAAAGTGTATTCAAACGTAAATTTAAACAACTTTGCTATGAACTATTTACAGTAAAGTTTTTATTAATTGATCATTTAGAATATAATATAATAATTAGAAATTTTAATGAAATGATTTGATAACATTGACATATCTCTGATATGTTTTAAGAGAAAATGAATATTTCAATCAAGGTTCAAAATGTTTAGATATTCTGTGTGGGTAGGGTGCGTGTTTGCGTACGTGATTAAAAATACCTGAGAGATATAAGCAGTACAAATAGCTCAAACTTGTCGATTTAATGTATTGAAAATTTAATTGTTTCAACGACTGGTTAGCATACAATTTATTTTAATTCCCCCTGTGGACAGAATTGACAAGTTTATTTCACTTAAAACTTTATTATGTCACAAGCCATTACATTTGGATTAAATCTACAATCCTAACTTCGGAATGTTTCTGACAAACAATCCAATATCAAATTTTCTTTGATGAATTATGTTTATAGTTGTAGTTTTGCATCTTCAGAAGCGTTAATTTTCGATTTCTACAATCCAAGAAATAAAATAACGCATTTAAAGTGTTTGTTTGACATAAATTCTACTTTTAACTGTGTAGCAAGAGTATTAGGTTAAATAAATTTGAACTTTTTTTCTTATATTCTATAAACATTAAGTCAAACAAAGGTTAAAATTCAACCAATGATAGGGGCATCAGGAGAGTCCAAAAATGTTGCAGGTTCAGTTTGATTGAGTTTGATTGAGGCTCAGCTTGATTGAGCCGGTTCATTGACAGTACTGAGAATGCAATCTACTGTCTAAGCCTCTTAGCGCTGTTTTAGCAGAATTTAACATTTGAACATGGTATTGATGGAATTTTTAATTAAGAAACATCCGCAGATGTGTTCATATGGCGGTTATTATGGAACCTTTATGAGAAGTGTAAGTGCCATTCCATAAAAAGCGGCGTATGATCCCCAAAGTACAAAAATATTTGTGCCCTAAAAGAGAAAAACAATTGGCGAACATTTATAAAATGGAACCTTAAAGATCAGTGGTTATCACAGAGTAACTGTCAAAAATCAATCTAAAAAGCATGTCACATATTTAAGCGTGATTATACATTATTCAAGATAGGAATACTAGAATCAACCAAATAGAATAAGGCCAAATAGAAATAACTGAAAAATAAGACATTGTCTTGTGGACCTCTTTCAAGATTGTTGTTAAAATTATAGCCATAGGGTCAGAATTGGCCCGCCCCTGAGGAAATGTGTTTTCTTTATTTGTATAGGGAAAAAAATTATTTTTCTTATGCAATTTTTCTATAAAAAATCAATAGCTGGGTGTTTGTCTAAAGGTTATGACCCCTGGCAAGACAAATGTTTGCTTTTATGAGATATTTATGAAATGATTTAAGGTCATGACCTCTAGCAAGAGTGGTGTTCACAGTTTGCCTTGCATGGATATTTATAAAATGATCTGATCACATTATAACAACATTATGATTCAAACCATATATATAAATGATTTTAAATCGTAAATGTTTTCATGTTTCCAGAAATAGGTAATGCTTAATTAAAAAGGTTGTATTTAAGAAAAAGTACCTACCTTCTTTTTTGTTAAAAACTGTCCCAGCCGCTTAACATGTACCGACTATTGTCTCCTATAAAAATTATGCATAACATCATAATTACCAAATATATCCCTTAACACAAGAATGTTGAAATAGTGAAGAAGTTGTGAAAACAAAACGCCGAATTGTGCAAATTTATCGGGGAAATGACTACTTCGAAAGTAAAAGGACCGATATTTATTTTAAAGTTCATATTCATCTCCTTAAATGAAATAAATTAGCTCATACGACAGCTAGGGCATTGTTTTAACTCTCATAAATTTTTCCATGTTTGCCATGTTTATAATAAAATCAAGAAAGTTCTGTTTCCATTTTCTGTGACAATCTAAACAGTATAACCCTGACCTAATTACATAATAAAACCCCACGAAAGCACGAGAATTTTATGTTACACCTGATTGAATGCACTAATAAACTAGAAGGGGTTTTGTTACAAAAACATGTGTATGGTACTAATCAGTCCTGTGAAACTTCTATATGATGTCTGTCTGTCTGTTAGGAATTCCATGGCACACTCATTAAGTATATTAAAGACAGACTACTACGTCGTTTCTAGAATACATTATCAGTCCTGGTGTTTTAGTGCAAATTGTTTTTTTTGTTTTTTTTTAAATACAGACCTTTGTGGTAGTTTTTTGTGTAAATTATAGAGGACTGTGTATGAGTAAAATGATTTACCCATCATTATTGGTAGACAGCCTTGTTTTGAAACAATTCCTGTCCCCTGTTTTGCAAGTAATTGTAAAATGATTAATGGTTACGATATAATGAAAATTCAGGACATGTATATTGGTAATTGATAGGGCAAAGTGACTTGTTACTTCTTTAATTCTTATTACGCACAAACAAGTCTAGCATGCATTTATGATGATTAGTTGTTGTTGTTATTGTTGGCCTTTCGAGCTGGCGAATATTAGTATAATACTTTTGAATGCATAATGTCACAATCATCATATTGATTTGGCTATTTGTTCTTGAAAATAAAAAAATAGGACATGAAAAATGCTTATTATTTACATACAAATACAATGCATTTTATTTGTAATGTAACATTCATTAGATAGGGTGGTATGATTCGTGTTTATTTTGTTTAATACTGCTTTGGGCTGTAACACTGTTTTCTAAAGCCAAAATTCAATAATTTTGTAAAATTGCTGGGATGAAGTGAAAAATATGTTCTGATGTATGCGTGTCATTGCTGTTATCTTTAAATATTGTTCAGTTGTTTTTCTGTATTATAAACTTTTTTCTTAAACGTTATAAACGTTATAATCCAGGTACTTTATAACAGGATATAAAATGTTACATTATCAGAAAAACGATGAAGACATTCAGTATGTTTAGTTGATATATTGATAACTGATATCAGGATTTTTTTCCTGGTGCATATATAGATGACAATTCTTCCTTTTGCCATGTCGCTTCATAGCACATTCACATACAGACTAGTGTATTAATGTAATGGTGGCTGCAACGTTTTCCTTTTGTCATTTTGGGCATTCTTAAGGGATTCTGTTTTTCTCTATTCCATTCCTTTGGTATTCAATCGTTGATTTGGGACAAGGTCGATTGCAGCTATTACAATATTATTTTCTTACAATTTCTTTTAAATATGGTCATATTAAAACTTTGACAAAGCAACATAGGGATGCAACTATTGGTGTATTAATTTAGATTTTTCCTAATGTGTTTGCTATTTTCAATTATTCAGTAATTCCTAACTGTCCGTGAACTTTGTCTTAAACTTTTTCAGTGCCCTAAAGAGCAACTTCCAGTGAACAATTCGTGTTATCAACCAGCACCAATCAAACCATTTACCTCTAGTTTTTGTTTTTGAATCTCTCAATTTCCACTCGATACCCAAAACAAGTACTTGCATCAGCATTGTTAAATAATTTGAATGTGTTGTTTGCAACTGACATCTGTTAATGAAATAGCTTTTTGCTATAAAAGAATTGTAGCACAATATTTTTTTGTATAATTCAATTTTTAAATGTGTTAGATTGTGATAATGGTTACAAGTGATTTTGTTCTTCTCTTGTAATAGAAATGCATTCTCAGAATGGGAAGATGTTTTATCGACGTGTGATGCCACACTTGTTACAGATGTAGAAGTGCAGTGTTTAAATTAAAGATAAGTCCAAAGTATATTGTGTTTCTTAAATGACAACTGTAACTGAATTTATTGTACCATCATATTTCTACAGAAAATTTCTACAAAGTAAGGTTTCATTTCTTGCATTATTTGACACAACAGAGGTACATGTCATTTAGTGAATAGTAATTAAATGTAATAAAATCCAGGATTTAAATAATTTTAATGTGCACGGTGCAAAATCTTATCCTTAAATCACATGTTTATCTATTAAAATATAGTATTAATGTCGAGTAAAATTAATGCAAATGGCTCGGATGGTAACATGCAAAGATTGCTAACCTCCATTAAGAGGATGAATCAAACCCTATCTTTAACGTTTCTGATATACAAAAATGGCTTTCGAAATCTTTAAAATTTCACGATTTCTTTATTTGACTGAAAACAATATTGCCCTGTTTCTAGGTACAATATATGACAAGTACTAATCTATGCCTTCATCTTATCCTGCATTCTCTTAGGGTGGCATTCTAATATTGTTGAAAGATTTTGACAGCCAATTTCCAAAATAAATATCTGTAACTATATAAACTAACAATATAGAACTTTACAAGCAAATTTGGATATTATGTAACACTGTTCCATGTAACTTTTTGACTGCAGAGCTTCAATAATATGTCAAAAACGAGACATACTAGAGATTCAACTTGAGCACCTGGTCGTCCGTTCGTCTGTTAGCATTTTTCGTGTCCGATCTGTATTTTTGTACCACTGGAAGGAAAAAACTACTTGGGAGAAGTGTTAACCATAATGGTACGATGTGAAGAGCGCAGATTTGACCTCCTTAAGGTCGTTTTCAAGGTCACAGTCATTTTCTATCAATTTTAAAATTGTGTGTTCACTTTGTACCTTTTGAACAGATAGAATAAACAAAACGTTTTGACAGAAATGTACTTAAAATGAAACGATATGGATAGGTGCTTCCGAGATCGAAATTTGCCCTACCCAGGGGATTACTCGATTTATAAAGAATAACATAGGAAAACACATGTGAAGCAACAATGTCTAGATCTTAGATATTTTGCATGTAGCATTGCCTTATTGACCCTTAAAAACTGATATGAATCATGCCCATTGGTTCAATATTGGCTCCGCCCAAGGGGTCAGTTTATCTATATAGATTTATATAGAAAAAAAACACATTAGAGACTTATTGTGTACAAACTACGAACTCAAGAGATAAGTTTGTAATATCACTTTGTAGACCATAAAATAACTGGTTTTAATCATGACCCTTAATATTGGCCTCACTCCGGAGGTCATTTAGTTAATATAGTTTTGTATAGAAAAAACACGTTAAACTCTTATTTTATATTAAGAAATTTGACATGTAGCATTTCCTTGTTGGCCTGTACAAAACTGGTTTTAATACTGCCCCTCGGGTCAATATTGACCCCATCCCTGGGGGTCACTTAGTTGATAAAGTATCTTTTGAGAAACACTCAGTATTACCTTGTGAAGAACTACAACGCTTAGAGGTAAGATATTTGACATGAAGTATTACCTTGTGAACCTGTGCAAAACTGATATTTATCATGACCCTGGGGTCAATATTGGCCACGCCCCGGAGTCACTTGATTTATATAGTCATTAAGGAAAACACATTTTAGTCTTATTGTGTGAAACTTCAAAGCAAAGAGCTTAGATATTTGACAGGTAGCATGAATTTGTAAATTTCTACAAAAGTTATATTAATCAAGATAAAAATTGACCCATCCCGGAAGTTACTTGCCTTATGTAGACTAAGGTATAGAAAAACACATCTTACTTTTTGTGATATAACAATGCCTCTTTATTTGGCATATAGCATTGACTATTGAACCTCTATAAAAGTTTTATGAATAATGCACTTACGGTAAAATGCCTTCAATGTTGAGGTCATGTGGTAAATTAGGATAAAACATTTTTCAAATTGGGTATGTACCCTAATTGAAAGATTATGTTTGATTACTCAACAAATTCACATTTAGGCGTATATTGCCACGCCTTTGCGATGCTGTTGTTTGCACTTTTTGGTGTTGTCAGTGTAGCCAGGTCTTGTCTAGGATTGCTTTCTGCGAATGTCTTCGTTGATAATTGTTCCCCTTTTTTATGTTTTCCATTACTTTTGTTACTATACAATTTATCTACGTTTGATAAAAGATATATAAAACTTGAACTTTTAAAGATTGTCCGCCACTGCAAAACTGAAACTGATGCAGCGGACTTGCATCCATTTATAAGTCCCTACAGATAAAAATGAGATATGAAAGGTAAAGAGAATGGTATAACCTTAAACTAATATCCAGAACCGTCCTTCCGGGCTGTCTGACCAGCTTAAAAAACTATTTTCGATATTATCCTGATATCTTTCAACGCAAGTTGAAAAGAGAGACGTAGGAGGTTAGATTGTTAAATACAGCACAAAACTCAAATTGAGGTTGCAATGTATCAACTTACCAAATCGACAATACAAAAATGCAGTTTACGCAAATTTTGAAGTAGAAAAAGAGATGCACATCATCACCATGGACCTTTTGTTACTTAAAACCTTATTATCTATAAGAATATACTGATCGATTTCAGCTTTTATTCATTAAATATTTCCCATACTTACATCAATGCAGAATAGGATTTGTCAAGATGAATAAGAAGATTTTTTTTCATTTATTACCAAAACAAAATTAAGTACATCTGAAAAGAAACATGTCTTAGCAAGGATTAGATCTGGTTTATATCTGTCTGAAACTTTTCCCACGTGATTATTATGTATCTGATGATAGACAATATTACTATATTAAAGATAAAGCTGTCGCTAGATACATAACTGTTTTATATCTTAAAATGCCAAATGTGTTTAAGCTTCAGAATTGGTTTGGTTGTTTCTTTATTCCTTTTCAGTGACATGTTCGTTTCTTTTCAGTGCTTTATTAATTCTACATTGAATTATTTGTTCTTTTTATAGATTTGTCATTTTCTGTACTTAATTTGTTCTTTTTTTCATGGTTTTTTTTTTGTTTTGTTTTATGTTTTTTCTCTCTTTTAGTGCTTTAATGTATATTAACAGTGCTTTATAAGTTCATTTTCAGAGATTTATTTCGTTCTCTCTTTTTTTTCTTTTTTGTCCTTTATTAGTTTTAATATCATAAATATATTATTCATTCTTTTCCAGTGAATTGTCCGCTCTTTTTCAGTGAATTAGTCTAGTTTTTTAATGTGTTATTAATTTTGATCTTTTGGGTCTTTTTTCGTTTATTTTAATTGCTTTGTTCGTCATTTTCGGCCTAATTGATTGTTAATTGTCAATATTTTATATTTTTATTTCTAACGTTTTAGCCATTTATTTTCAATGCTTAATTTGGTAATTTTTAATGTTTTTTAATCATTTATTTTCAGTGCCTCGTTCGTTCTTATTTTTGCTTTATCTTTTTCTTGAAATACTACAAAATGTTTCGTGTCTATGTAATCATATTAAAGTTAAAATCACCCGGTAAAGTTCGTTCGTGTTGAATGGTCGAGACAATCTCAACAATGTTATTTTCATAAATGAATAAATAAAGTATCAATTCCTCAAATTTACCATTCTTATTAGTGTAATATTTACATTAAACTGTCGAGAAAAACTCTCATAAATAAGCACTTTATGATAAAAGTGTCAACAAATTCTGTGAAAGTAATTCTTATGTATCTTATCTATTTCCCAGGTGACTTTGTATTGTTAAAAGATGTTGGCCTACTGTAAAAAAATAGGTCTTTGTAATCAGACAAACTAGAAATGAGAAGTAACTTTCCAAAATATGCCTAAGGAATCACCTTTTAAGGGTTTAAGTGAAATTACAATCTAATCTAATCTGAAAACAAATCATGATATAATTATCTCTCTAAAAGCATTATCTAGTTGCATGCAAGGGATAATCTAAGCAGACAAATAAGATGAACACATGCCTTGGCTTGATTTAAGACAAACATTTTAACATCTTATGTAAAATGATTTTTGAACAAAGATCTTTTTTTAAAATTTCCATTTAATTATTTGCAAACGCGGGCTGTTCTAACCAGATATATAAGACAGTTTTCTTTTCCAATACATGTATTTAACTTTTTACTTACAAATTATAAATCACAATTTATTAACATGTATGATGTGTATTGAGTTGGGTTTTTTTAATTTGATACAAGAGAATAAGCTAGCTGGATGTCTTCCTCACATGAAATAACTAAAAATCATGGACGGGTTGCCGCTAACCATTGTCGGTTCGAATTCCGCCAGGGCTTTTGGACAAAGTATCCAGGTAGGCCATCGAGAAATAATGCACGCAGAGGAATCTGATGTCTTCCTCAACTAGTAATTCTAGATGCAATAAGACATTTACTGTGTCAATTTGAATTAAACTTGGCCAAAATTGACTATTTTAGAGTTATTTGAATGATAGTGCCTGCATCTTCTATAAAAAATATTGCAACGTTTTAGGCTAGCGTATATAATATACGATGAAGTTTTTGTTATTAAATTTTTTTTATTATCCAGTTCGTACAAACAATACATTTCATACATTATACAAATTTACAAACATATTACAAATTGTTTAATTGCAAGAATAAACAATGGTTACATCAGGAAAAAAAACTTTAATAAAAGACTAAGTAGATTTAAACTGATTTAACATGGTTGTAAAAATGGAAAAGTAATCTAGAGCATGATATATGTAATTTTAATTATTTATAGTTATGTTTTCATTAATAAAAAAGAAGCGTTTCATAGTAAGCGTGTAAATAATATTTTATAGACTCCAGCCAGTCGCATATGTTTATGATGTGAATATGCTCCATTTGTTGTTATGGACATCGACCTTATTTTTCATTTCAGCAATGAGTCTTTCTAAACTAAGTTTATATCTAAAATAATTTAAAAATTCACTGAAGTTTGGTATGGTTTTCTGGTATTTATTTTTAAATATAAAATATTTACCTAAGAGTAAAATATAGTTAATGCAGTTTGATTTCATATTATTTTGAATATTCACATTACACAAACTGACAGTTTCGTATGATACCAAAGTTGTGTCTGTAGAATATTTTGATTGTAAAAAAATCCTGATTTGACACCAAAAAGGTTGAATTTTTGAGCATTCCCAATATAGATGTACATTAGATTCTGGTGCCGAGTTGCAAAAATCGCATAACATTGACTCCACCATATTATATTTAAAGAGTTTTTCATTGTTTGGCAAAATACGCATAAGATATTTATACTGAAAACTTCGAAGTTTGGTATCAATCGTTATGTTTACGATTTGATGGAATATATTTTTCCATTCAAAGTTGCCTGAGAGTTCAGCTTCCCATTTGTTTTCTTGATGATTGTTTGTTGTTGTTTTCTTTTGAATAAGCATAGTATAAATAAATCGGCAGGTTTTAATTTGAGGTTTTAATTTATCAATTAAGTAGTTATTAGCTTTGTATTGTATCCCTTCAGATTTTAGTTTTATTTTCCATTCTTTTGGTATGCATTTTATGAGTTGATGATAGTTTAAAAAGTTTGATTGGGCTATGCCATAAAGGTTTTGGATTTCGTTAAAGCTATAAAATTGTTTTTTCCTATAATCGTATATATGTTCGATGAAGATTACGCCTTTTTCCATCCATTCACAGAAAACAAATGGTTTGTTACTTAGTTTTATATTCGTGTTGTTCCATATAATTTCTTTACCAACATCAGTTATTTCTTTATTAAAGTTTGCATACGACCAAGCACTGAGTACGTCTTTTAAAAATGTAGATCTAATATCTAAATTTTCAATATCTTTTATGTTTAGATTACATTTAAATATGAATTGTTTTCCATATCTATTTAACATATTTTCATATACTTTAACCCATTTTGAATGTTGCTGCAATTTAATGCGTTTAACCCAGGAGCATTTTAAGGAATATATAAAACTTTCAACGTCTAACATTTTAAGCCCCCCATGTTGGTAATCTTGAATAATCTTATCTCTTGATATTTTGTCTGGTTTGTTGTCCCATAGAAAGTTAAACATGAGCTTTTTTATTTTATTTATGATTTCTTGGTCTGGGTTATGTAAAACTGTGAGAGGATAAATAAGTTTGGGCATTGCAAAAGTTTTAAGAACGGTTATTTTTCCAAAAAGACTTAGTTTCCATCGTTTCCATTTATGCAAACATTGATCGAACTCTTTCAGTTTAGGTGTTAAATTAATATTAAGCATTTCGTCTATGTTATTAGTGAAAGTTATACCGAGCGTGCTAGCTTTTTCAGATGTCCATTTAAAATTATTGTCATTGCAGAAATTGATATGAGTATTTCTTAAACTTCCAAGTTTTAAAACAGTACATTTATCTTTATTCAATTTAAGGCCTGATATATTTGAAAATTTTTTTAGTGTTGAAATAAGTGTTAGAAACGATCTTTTTTCTCCATCAGTTATAAAACATGCATCATCGGCAAAAAGTGTTTGTTTTAGTTCAATGTTTCCTATCTTAATGCCTTTAATATCTTTATTTTTGGTAACTTCATTTGAGAGTAATTCTATACAAATAATAAATAGGTAAGGAGATAAAGGGCACCCTTGTCGCACGCCTTTTTCTATTTTAAAGAAACTGGATAGATGACCATTATTATGTATACACGATTTAGCATCTTTATAAAAAAGGCCAACCCAATTTATAATATGTTGAGGAAATTTAAATTTCAATAAGCATTTTTTCATAAAGTTATGGTCAAGACTATCAAAAGCTTTATTAAAATCAGAAAAAAATATTAACCCTTTTTCATTTAAATTATTAATATATTCGATTGTCTCTTGTAAAATTCTAACATTTTCCCCAATATATCTACCTTTGATAAAGCCTGTTTGCTCTGGACTGATAATATTTGGAAGTTTGGTTTTTATTTTATTTGCAATTGCTTTTGTCGCAATTTTGTAATCTACATTTAGTAAAGAGATCGGACGCCAATTATTTATTGATAACGTGTCTTTGTCTTTCTTTGGAAGAAGAGTAATAATACTTTGTTTTTGAAGTTCCGTAAGATTTCCGTTATCATAAGAGTAGTTTAGAGAACTAATAAGATATTGTTTTAGATCATTCCAAAATATTTTGTAAAAATCAGCAGTTATACCGTCACTTCCAGGACTTTTGTTATTTTTCATGTCTTTAAGAGCAATTCCGCATTCGTATTCTGTAAGATGACCATTTTCTACATATTCATTATTTTGTTCTAAAGTATTTATTTCATTTGCGAAAAAGATAGAATCTTCGCAATCTTCTATTTGTAAGTCTTTTTTATATAAACGTTCATAAAAATCTTTAATCTTAGTCAAAATTTTGTTTTGATTCGTTTCAATGTTATTTCTATTATCTTTTAGTTGGCTAATTATTTTTTGTTCAGCATTTTTCTTTTCAAGGTTTGCAAAATATTTTGTGTTTTTCTCTGACCCTTCCACCCATTCAGCTTTGCTTCTTAGCAGGATACCTTTAATTCTTTTGTCAATAAGATCATTAAGTTTTGCTTTTTCAGATTTAAGATTTTCTATTAAAATATTATTACTTGTATTTAACTCAATTTCTTTTTCCAGATCCCTAATTTTAGAATTAATTTCATGCTCATTTCTAAGATCATTTTTCTTTTTAATGCTAGCGTATTTGATAGTTTCATCTCTAATTCTGCCCTTAATTATTTCCCATAATACGTTTGGATTGGCTTGGTCATTAAATGACACTATTTCTTGTATTGATGATTTTATTTTATTTTGATAATCAGTGTCTAAAAGTAACGAATTGTTAAGTTTAAAGTATCCTGGGCCCTTTTTACATTGAATAAACTTTAGATGCATAATCACAATAGAATGATCTGATTTATAACCAGTTTTTATTTGGAAGTCTGTTACTGAATTGAGAGCACAAGTGGAAAAAAGAAAATAGTCGAGTCTGCAGAAAATTGGTGGGTTATTATGAGAAAGCCAAGTAAAAAGTTTTCGTTCTGGATTAAGTAGTCTAAAAACATCACAAAGATCAAATGTATCAATTAGTTCATTAACCTTTTTAGAAGTTCGTTTATTTGTATCACTTTTACCGTTTAGTTTGTCTAAAGATGAAGTTTATCGACGGGAAAAGATTGTGTTATCAAGTTTGATAAATCACATTTCAATATAAACAGGAAGAAATAATATTTAGAATGTCAACATGGCATTAAATCTGCATCAATAAAGTGAATTAATACAGGAAACAAAACTTGCAAGGAATTGACGATAAGATCTTGACCTACTTTCGTTATATTTTTCCGTACATATTCAGTTTACCTTATTTGAACGGCAATTGTTAGGACCGATATAAGGAAAGCTTAATTGTAAATCGAATACCATTTTATGTTTTGATTTTTAGCTCTGTGTACACCGGTCTAAGATTTGTGCAATTAATGTCACTGACAGTACATGAAACCAGCGCGCAGCATTAAAAAATCGAATATTGACTGTGGTAAAATCGTATAATCTCCTTTTTTTTGTTTTTTTTTTTTAACTAATTATATTTCATAAACTTTATGTAAAAACAAATATTGGTAATACAAATAAAATGCATTTTCGTTTGTTTCGTAAGCAGATATATATTCGTGGGGTAAGAAACTCTTAGTGTGCAATATACCCCTATATACTCATGTCCCGTAGCACTGGCTTAAGTGGTATTTATTTTTCAACACGAAATGTACTTGGATCATTCAGTCCAAAGGACCAGGAAACTATAACAAAGGTTTAATATTTGATCATTCATTACTGATTATGAATCAAACATGGAATAGAGATAAATAGATTTTCTTCGATTTGTATCTGCTTATACAGAACATGTCATACAGTGTTACTGCTCGAAAATAAACTTAAATCCTGATGCATAATATCTCATCGTTATCAACATTTATTTTTAAATGTTATAAAAATCTAACACCGGCTGACGATAGAGACCGCATTAGGTAGCTTGAGAGTAACTGCGGTAACTAGCCACTGCCACGCCTTGAGAAGCTTAGTTCTGTAAATCTTACGCTCCACCTAATGGGCTATCCCGTAAACAATGAGATAAAACGGCACATTCTATAAAGAAAAAAATTAAACAAGAGCAATGAAAACAACAAAAAAACGTGTTAAAATTGCAAACACGGATTAATTGCGATATTGAAAGTACAACATCTTTTACACCCTAGCACCGGTTTAAACGGTATTCAATTGCCAATACCAAAGATATTGAAAACAATTACCCTGAATGAGTTTTCTGTCACGAATAATGTTATTTTACATTATATTGAATAGTAACACTTCCACATGAAACAATATTCATAAAAGACACACAGTTAAACATCTTATGTGAAATTACAATCTGAAAACCTTTAAACGTTGCATCTTTTAATATTTAACTTTTTTACTTACTTATAAGATTACAACATATAAAAATGTATGTTGTGTAAGTTATTAAAAATATAAGGTAGGTTATGTTAAGTTATGCTAGTCGTTTATAATTTTATAGAATAATTCTAAGCTACAGTCTTTTCAAAATTCTTCCGAATATTAAGTATCCCCATAAATTCATAGAGGCCCTGAAAATCCATTTATATACCAATTAATTATTGCTAACAAAGTTAAGTAATGATTTGTTTCATAAAACTCCCGATTATGAGCATTATGTGTGAAAAAAAGTGAATTTGTCCTTTATTCTAGCATTGTTTAATGAACCAAAATATTTGTTTCCGTTTCTCCCGAACCCCCATAGCATTTGCCCTACCCCTGGCAATAACTTAATACTTTTCTTGGCTTTAGTTAAAGCTTATAATTTTTGTATTTATATTTAGTTGTACATTATTTAATTGTTATTATAAACCTTATTTTGATTAAATATTTGTGTATAATCATCCTAAAACGTGAAACAACAGTCTCAGCCTAAAATGTGAAACAACAGTTCTCCAATATTTTTTTTCAGTTGACAAAATAGATCTTTCAGGAATTTGTACAAGCATGTCATCACAGCCTAAGAAAGAAAAGAAAAGTGAAAAACTTGCAAGAACTTTTCTAGAAGATTGTATTTGTGTAAAATTGATTGTATCTGCTCACAAGGCAAAACCAAAATTATACCATTGTTGGTGTGAATGACTTTCAACAAGCTCAGTCACACCGAGCCTGCAACATTTTCAATTTCGCTGTGTTGATGTTTCTTTGGGGATTCTGTTTTTCTCTATTTGATGATGGCAATTATGTGGTCTTCTTGCTTGTGTTTCAATACCACAAAAATATGTATAACAATATCATATATTTATGTTGTGTGTAGTATAACCATGTTTGTAAAGAGTATTATTGTAATGACATGTGGACACAATGTTTAAGGGGGAAATAGAAACCAAACAACAATTTGTTTCATAAAATGCAAAACGAAATTGATATTTTTGTTCACTATTTTTAAGTACGTCGTACAATGTAAGTAATTCTGATATATAATTGAAAAGAAATCTTAATTAATTTCGTTGATTCTAAAGAAATTTTCAGTAAAATGATTTATTTAATGAATGCGCAATCGCGTTAACTTCCTTAAAACGATGCAGGGGCGTCCGTGGCAGAGTGGTTAAGACCGTTGACTTCAAACCACTTCGAATCCCGACAGTGACTTTGGATTCTTTCATTTGAGGAAGCTATCCAGCTAGATTACAAAACTAAATTGTACCCACAATAATACTAACAAACCTACGAATACATACAAACAGGTTTTTAAATATATACTTATCATAGAGTGTATAATGATGTTCATCTTCAACAATACATGTTTTTACCTGGCGTACATAAATGAAAATTATTGCAACGTTTTATTGAGACTCACATATATAATCTCCGAGGAAGTTTATCGACGGGAAAAGATTATGTTATCCAGTGTGATAAATCACATTTCACTATAAACAGGAAGAAATAAGATTTAGAATGTCAACGTGGCATTAAATCTGCATCAATAAAGTGAATTAATTAATGAAACAGGCCTCGTAACTGATCAGCATCCAATCCTTATAAATGTGTTTTGACGAAAGTGTCTTGATCTACTTTCCCTGTATTTTTTCACCTTTTTCTGTTATTTTACTTGAATAGCGCAAGTAAAATTTGGTATGATTGTAGATAAAATCTTAAATAAACACAATTTATTTTCACTTTTTAAATGTTAAACTATGCTTACGGCGGTGCTGGGGTGTGCCAGGGGGTCTTGTCGAAATCCATTAACAGACTCAATATGGAAGGGAACTTGTGACATTTGTACAATTTTGTCGTTTTGATGACATTTATGGTTTCATTTGCGACTTTTTTTCAATTAATTTTACTAGTCTTATAATTTCCAAAAACAAAAACAAAACAAAAAACGCAACTGCTTTAACGTAGTTTGTATAATAAAACATCGTTTTAAAGCGTATGTAACTAAAGCATTTACAATGTTTTACAAAGCTTTGTGATTTGTTTAACAGCCGGGAGACAATCCAAGTGATGAGGTTTTTATCACTTTTTATTTTTTTTTTTTTTTTTGTATTTTGTAATTCTTAAAATTATCGCTCATCATTCAATTATCAATAAACGCTCAAAATTTAGAGCAGGACTTATTAAGAAATGATATAATTGTTTCATACATAAATATACCAATGGAATGATTTCAAATAGCATTAATTTACTATTATTGAATTTAATAATGCGAAATGTTAGTATAAATAATTCTATAAAGTATAAACATTGTTACTATAAACTGTCTTGTATACGCACATTTTCTTGTCTAAATGTGTCTGAATGACAATGTCATTTTAGTTAGAATTGGTAAGTACATCACAAAGTGATTTGTCTAAAACGAAAACGTTATGTCTGACTGCTTTGACTATATGACATTTCCCATGTGTCCAAACTCATTTCGACGATGGTTATAATTATAACAGTAAAATAACACCCGTCTCAGTATACGATTCTGTTTTATATCTTTTTTGTTAATTTGACAAAACTTATCAAGATCTGTGCTTTCTCTCTATTTAGTATTTTGTATCTAATAAATGGACTGTTTATAAAAAAAAAGGATTCAAAACACTAATTTGGTTAGTGTTTGTTAGTCACAAAATTACATTATATTAATTTTACTGATTGATTGGTATATTGATATTTTGACCCGCTTAGTTTTGTAAATACTGACACTTAGACTACCAACCTTAATTAAGATAATCTTTCAATACTGTTCTGTTCCATTCGTTCATTTAATAAATTTCAACATTTACGATTGTTTTCATATATTTGTCATATTTAAGTTAAGTTTTCAAAATGAATTAGCTTGACCTATAATTGTTTAACTTGCAAGCATTGATATTTCAGGATAGGAGAATGTTTTGTATAGTTCTTATATCATGATGATTTTATATATTTTATATATCATGAAATTGTACGAACATGCAGTGATTGTGAAAATTGAAATGGGTAAAAGAATTGAAATATTCATATGGACAAAACGTATTATTCTCACCATTTGCCGAAAACCTAGTTGTATATCTGATGTACGACTATATAAATGTCATATCATATATAAAATACTAGATAATCAAGTAAATCCTATGTACTCCCCGTATTAAAATCTATCAGCAGACGTTCTGCTTCATTAATACATAAATGTGCTTTTTGCAGACAAATTTGTATTTTTGAACATTACTATAGAATGTCTTTATGTTAAATTCTCATAACATTTGATGTGTGTAGTATTGACATATATTTGGTCATTTGATAAACAATAAGTAGAATAAATATTTCATATCATGATTTAGAAATGTTTACATTAAATCCATAAACATCCTCCTAAATACACACTGAATTGTAAAAATAACAATAACTTTGAGACAAGTAATGCTTTTGTATTTCCCAGGTGACGACATTTTATTTGACGTTGTCAATACTTTTATGTTCTTTGTCATTTCTTTTAAAAACACTAGAAAGTATAAAAATGTCTCGCAATTGACATATCCTGTGTGTGAAATGTCTGTATAAATCTCTTTTAAATCCCTTTATTCTCCCCATGAATAAACACTGAATAATAAATATAACAATAACTCTGTGACAAGTTACTCGTATATATTTCCCAGGTGGGAAATTTGTTAGCACAATACTTGCTTGATCATTTCAATGCGTCTAGCCGAAGAAATGGGGGTGATAACTTGTCCAGAATAGTGCGTAGAAATACACTATGGTAATGCTATTATATTCATGTATATACTGACCATCTTTGTTTGAATCGTTTCAAGTTGATATATATTATATTTTTTTCGCCGATGTATTATTTGCATATTTAGGTTCCTTCATATTATGGTCAAATCATTACGTCACATTTATTCAATTTAAAAGATTTTTAAAATGTTAATCACTTTTAACATAATGTATACAGATGGTTACTTGTGTGTTCTATAAACATTTCTTTTTTTCTTTTTGGTAGAGTTTATTCCTGCTTTAATCCCAATTCAATGATATGTACTAGCTAGATCAAATCCTCTGTGTTTATATACAGCTAGGTTACACTAAAAATAAAAATTGATCACTTTATAGTCTTAAACAGCACTGTTCGTGTCGTTAAAATGACAATTCCGCTTGTTGCTTACATAAAGCATTTATCAATAAAGCCAATGAAAATGTCGGCCTTGCTTGTTTTAAAACATTTCCTCTCTGATCCAAACCTTATTTTAAATTCATAAATTTACAACATATAACAGTAATCTAGTCTGCATATAACATCACATTTTAGTGTGTCCTATTTTCAACTCAGAGAACGTGAGTTAGAGCCCTATTCTAGTTTTATCTATGTTTCTGTATCATGACACGTGTCAGCGCTTAACAATGTTCAAAGTTACAAGAACTCAAGTTGTACAATATTGCATTTAATCGGTTAAACTAAACTAAGACTTTCAAACGTATCTCTACATTTTATTTCCTAAACAAGTTCAGGTCGTCTAAGGGAAGAAACAGCAACACTGCAAATTTATACACTTCCGTTATCAGTTGTTTAAAAAGTGAAATTAAGAATCCCTACAGAAAGTCTAAAACAACAAAATGAAAATATTGCAGGCTCGGTTTGATTGAGCCTGTTCGTGGACAATCCTGTCAGGTGCAAACTATACCGTCCAGAACCCTCTAGCGCCGGCTTCAGCAGAATTCAACATATAAACATGTAAATATTTAGAAACATCCGCAGATGTGTTCGTACGGCGGTCATTATGGAACCTTCAATACGACACTTTCGTGCCATTCCATGAAAAGCGGCGTATGGTCTCCAAGTAATATAATGCGTGTGCCCTACACGAGAAAACAATGGGCGGAACTAAACAAAATGGCACTTTGAAAGGGGATCATAGGTTACGGAGCCTGCATTGTCTGATCACTGTAATGTAAACAGCTGGCCTTATCAGGATTCACAGTTACTAGTCTCAAAATATGACTCGCAGTTTCCAAGTTTAGTTGAAAGACCCGCTGCAAGAACTTATACTTTTTTATTTTGTTGATGAAAGAAAAATAATTACAATTTTGAGAATTAAAGAAAACGTGAAGAAGGAGTGCTAAACAATAAAACTTGGGCCGGGTTGACCAGATATAAGATTAACTTGGTCGGATTAAGGTAGCAAGACACTTCCACTCACAAACACTTTACCCCTCAAATTTTGAAGACACTTCACCCCTCAAGACACTTCAACATGCAATAAAACATAACATGAACAACAATTTACAGCTGACAAACACTTAGATATATTATATCATTGAAATATAACATAGAGAGAACACACATATATACATATATTTAATTTTATTTACAGTTTCAGTCATATATGATATGAGAAGTTAATAGACATTGTCTATTCTGCAACAGTGTTTAACACTGGATATCCTATTAGCACTTACACTAGAACTTTCATCAGCCCTGCACATATTTTTTAAATCAGACAGTATCTGTTTGCTGGTTCAAAAAACACATTTTTACAAACGTCCATAAATTTCCTCCACTTTCTCCAAGAATTCCTCGATCAGTCTTTAATTCATGATGATCGTACTGCCACCTGTTATACCTATTAAGTGTTTATTGCATGTCACCTTGTTTATTCAACATGTTGATTAGTTGTTTATTCAACAGTTATCTCAGAATTGATAAGATAATTGGATTAAAATGGTATAATCGTATGAAAATTAATATGTTAAAAGAATAAACATGCCCAATCACTATTGAATATATTTAACATTTGCTACATAAATAACTGTTAAAAACAAAATAAAAAAATGGGGGGGGGGGGAGATGAAGTGTCTCAATCAAATTTCTTTAAATGAGAGGTGAACTGTCTGAAAGGTGAAGTGTCTGCAAAAAAGGGCCTAGAGTGAAGTGTCTGTGGGATGAAGTGTCTGTAAATCCCGATTTAACACTTGCACCGCCTGCTGTTGTGAATATTAAAATCAGGTTTCTTAAATATTATCTTATTATTATTCCGAAACCAATGTCAGCCTAAATTTGTCGTATAGACAAATCTGACTAGACTGGAAAGGGAAGTTGTAGTTATGTTCGTGGTCCGACGTTGTAGAGACGGAGACGATACGATTCTCGTCTAGATTATAGACATAACCGGATATAAGATGGCGGGTGTCTCGCTGCAAGAAAAAGGCTGGTAAATAGATATTTTTTTGTTTTACACATTGATTAGAAATGCAACACTTGTTCTGCTTCTTTAACATGTTCGGAAAATATCATTTAACTCGATGCCTATGATGTCATATTATGTAGACAATACAAAAACATAGTAATACCCGTTGTTTTGAACACGTCACAAATTTTATGATTGTAAATTGGTGGGTGGGGTAATGCTACATTAGTAGGCAATCTCCTGGATTAGACCCTATGTATTTTACAGGTCTAAAACTTGTATATAATACACTACAGTAAGGAAGACGGAATGAGCCTTATATATACTCCTGGTTTTAGACCCCGGGGTCTAATCCAGGATATAGCCCATTAGTATTTTCAGGTAATGATAAAGAATGTAGATCTACTGTTCATTAAACAGTGAAATAGACAAACTGTTCTGATAACACTTGTGAATGTTAAGTACTTTCATAAGTGCGAAAAAATTAATTGACTGTTTAAAAGGTGTTTTATTTCATCATTAATTTAATGCTTGTAGTCCTATAAATGTGACGTAGCTTTGAGATATTTTGCTTCTGGTCAAAACAACGTCATATCGAAATTGCTCAAAAACCCATAGCACATTCAGCCAGAAAAAAACAATTAAGACAGCGTGTATGTAGATTGACAAATTTATGAATAAAACTAAAAAATAAATTAGGACAAAATTTGGACAAAATAATTAAACTGTTGCATCCGAAAAATCATGATGAAATCCTTTCATGTAATTAAATTCCTTATACAGTTGATAAACATATGACCGCCATACAGTGCGAGAAATCTGATTGGCTATTTCAAATGCAAGTGTTTAACTGAGTCAGAAGATTCTAACGGATGATTTTTTTTTAACGAAATAATTGCCCATGCACTGTCAGCATGTGCGAACATATTTTTCCGTTCAAAAATTTGGAATCAATCTGTAAAGCACCTTACTTAACCAGTATAGGCCGATAGACAAAAATAAATTGATGTTTATATTTTATTTTAAATTGATAAGTACATTGTTCAGCGATTTTCCCCCCTGAATTAAGATTGTTAATATCTTATTAAGCAGTAAGAACATATAATTTTTTTAACGTAATATTTACTGTTATAATATGAGACATTTTGAATGATGTTTTCAGAAATTACCAGACGCTTGTTTCAGTATTGATTCGTCCCTAGCAGTTTCGTATTTAAACAGTTCGAAAATTTAAAGGGCAAATGCACCGGAAATCATGGTTGGCTAAACGCATTTTAAGATAAACAAAGCACAACAGGCAAAATTCTAGCATCATTATGAGAAGAGAGGAAATAATACGTTATTAAAGGTTTAATTAATCAGAATTGTGAAATTTCATCAGAATTGTGAACAGCTCCGTCGGACCCAAGGTCCATTTGTGATTGTGAATGGGTCCGTTATTCGGTACCACTTATATAGGGAAAAAATCGCTGTTGTTCGAGAGTTTTTATTTACGACTGAGCATGAAATTGAAAGAAAAGAAGATAAGCTTTTGAATAAAGCTTGAAGGGCAAGATAATAGACATTTTTTTAAAAAATTTATGATGCTATGCGTTTATGAGCAATAACCATCAGACGTCAGGCTTGACCGGAAAAAAACTATATCAAGCCTGTAACGTCTAATATATTGGACTTTCATGCTTGATCCTACTGTAATGGTAATTTCTGTATGTATGTGGCCAGTGTTTCAATTGGTCAAAGTCAATTGTTTATTTTCTTTCTGAGTTACTGTCTGTTATTATCTAAAATTCACATCATTGGGTTATTTTGATATTATTTCAGCTTTTTAAAAATTTCTACAATGTCTTCTCAGCAATCTATATATAACTTGTAAGAGATACCTTATGATTGTCATAAAGTAAAGGGAAAGATGGTTACAATCATTTGTGAATATAAAGAAAATAAATTTCTATTTCAGGTTCTTATCAGAAGAAGGCATAGAACAATGTAGTTCGGGAGGGAAGTCTGATGTTGAGTCGATCATCAGAACTGCCTTAAATGTAAGTATAAAAGATTTTTTGTACCTTCTCACAGCCTATAAGATGTAATGGCAGATTAATACAGTCTACAAAAAGGATTTCACTTTTTCATTTGTTTTCATTTCTTGATCAAAGCTTACGTACTGATAATTTGTGTATAAAATTCTGTATCACAACACTGATAGACTTTATGTTATAGTAGTAGTTTAAGATAGTATGAAAAATATGCACAATTTTGTTTTTATAAAACTGTCAAAATATATTGAAACACATTGTTATTTATCTATTTTTTTCTAACAGACAGACCTAAGAGAAATTGCCAAGGGATGGCTTCCAGAGGATTTAAACAGAGGCCGTGCAGATTATGTAAGTTTATAATGTTCAGCATTTATGACCATTAATTGGAAATACAATTAAACATGTATTATATAATAATTGGTAAATTAAGTTATGTTGGATATAAGAATATAAAAGATAGGATTAGTTTCTTCTTTTTTTTTAATATGTATCTACAGATTATGCTTGATTGCTCTATTTTTGCTATACATGTTCAGTGCCTCATGTACTTATTTTTTCTATCATTTTGTTTTGCCTGTTTAGAAACCAAGTTACTAAAATGGCCTCTATTTTTGTAATGCAGGTTCAGGGCCCAGGTGTATTACAGCTGCAGAAAATACGTAATGTATCTGCCCCTAAGGATAATGAAGAATCTCAATATGCACCTCGGCTGATGAAACTAGTCCTAACTGATGGCCATATCACATGTTCAGCTGTGGAAACTGAGGTGTTGAAAGAAATAGGGTAAGTGTTGCAGCACAAGTAAGGCTCGAAACTGGACATGCAGTGTCAGTGTAACTTTTCACTCAATATTGACATTAGAATTTCTTTCTCTCTTTAAAAAGAATACCAATGCAACTTGTATTATCATTATGAATCATACACACCTGAACAATGCATTGAACATGAGGCATCTTATGGGGGAATTGAAAAGGAAATAGTCCCTGAGACTGAATCTAATTCTGGCTAAATCCTCATGTGTATCCCTTTATCAAACAGTGTAACTTATTATTATACCATATTTCATAACACATATATTTTTAGCTCTACTATTTGATAAGAATAAGTAGAGCTATCTTAGTCACACAGGCGTCGGTGTAACCACTTATTTTAATGTTTGTATACCACCTTAAATATTTTCATATTTCATGGACATCTGGCTTTGAAACAAGATGAAATTTTATTCACTTCTTTGAGAGCATAAAAGGACTCTCTCAAAGGCCTGTAACTGTAACATGGATTTTGAAAAAAATTTGGTCCTTTGGTGAAATATTATCAAGGCTCTTTTAGTTTTACTATCAAGCTCTTAGAAAAGTCGAGCATGCTGTCCTACAGACAGCTCTTGTTGGCATTGTAATCATTGTCATTTACTTAATTAATTCATAAATCTTTACTTAAGTTATATTTCTTTGTTCATTATCAAGTCGTAAGTTATGGAGATCAGAAAGCTGTCGATACAGAAATATTTTCACCAGTGTAACATTGGATGTGATTTCATTAAGTTATGCTATGTTATTATATATATATTGTTATTATATATTATCTTGTGTTGACATTTATAATATGCTGAAGATAATATTAATTTGGTTTATTTCGAATTGCACATATAGGTCAAAAACTGCGCCGGGTAGCAAGATTCTGTTGAAGAAGATGACAGTTGGTGTGGAACATGGTTTCTTGTTATTAAATAACAAAAACATGAAACACCTTGGTGGGCGTGTTGAGAAAATGGCCGAGGGCTGGGAACTGAAAAAGGTAATAATCTTAATACTTATATAATGGGAACAAATCACCTTGATTATATAAAAAGTGTTACTTGTACTTTTTAACTGATGATAGATAAACAAAAATATTTAGTTTTCTTTGTGAACAGAAATATGTTTGATGCTGATTTATTGTGATAATAATAATAAATAGAGATAAATTGTATACTTCTTTATTTGGGAATAGTTAAAGATAAAGTTAAAACAGGGGAAAAGGTAGGATGTGAGGTTTAAAAAAAAAAGATTGTATGTTGTACTTTTGTTCGTTTTACAGAAGTTGGCAAAACAACAGCGAGGTAGCTATACTACAGAAGGTGGACCTCCGCCGTTTGTACCGTTTGGTCAGAGGATAGGTAACGATGCTTATAAGACCACAACGAGACGAGGTTGGTCATGTTTGCTTTTGTACAACATAAATGATATTACAAATAAAAGATTTTATGAATTTTACTCTGAGGTTTATTTTTGATTAAGGTAGACTAGCATGCACTTCCTTGTAGTCTAACCAGATATTGTACTACTGGGAACCAGATATTGTACTACTGGGAACCAGATATTGTACTACTGGGTGTACAGTTTGAGCATTTTGACATGTAGAAATCACCTAATCTTTGGCCCTGCTGGACTGGAAAGTAACTTCCTTTTGCCTCTAATATAGAGCCAGGCCAGTTTGCATATCCCTACAGTCTGACCATTGATAATGGGCATTTCCAAAAAATTAAGTGGACAGTGTCATTTAAGAAATTCATCAGTTAAAAGGTCTTAAAACTCTTGGATAGAAGGCATAGAATAAATTAAAACTTTGTAGATGTGAAGAGGCAATGTTCTCTACTTTGTCTCTATCAGGGGTTATGTACATTTGTTTTTCTCAAGCTTAAAACATTAAGGGGAAATAACTTTACAGTTCATTGAAATCCCAGAAATAGTTCAGAAAACCCAAATTTATAACTTGTATTAAATGGGAGCTAATTGATTTGTTGTTTAATGTTAAATAAGTGTTATTTGTAGGGCACTGATTTTTGTGGTTTAGTCAATACATAAATTTAAGATCCATCAAAATATCATTTCTTCTTCTTTAAGATTATTTTGCATGCATTTTGCAATACATTATTTGCATTTTATTTTTTTGCAAAAATAGACAGTCTACAAATTTAGGAACACTCTAGAATGGTCTTTGTGACAAAACCAAGGAATTTCATGCCAATGAAATAAATTGAATTCACAATACATTGTTTGAAGATTTGAGAATGTAGAACTAGTATGAGTATTCAGTTTTGATTATACAAGAGTTATCATATTATGTCCTCAGATAATTTCAAGTCTCTGGACGCCAACAAAGCTGAGAAGAAGGCAGAGGACAATGAGTTTGAACAACAAAGAAAAGCCACCATAGCTGAGGCCATGCAAGCCAAAGAAGATGTTCAGTCAAAAAAGTTTGGAGGTGGACAAAAACAGGTGGGTTTCATTTTAACAAAGTTCGCTCTGGTGTAAAGATTGTCAAGATCCTTTTTCAGCTTCATCTGTCAGCATGCCGATTCATACATGACGGTGCATGATTCACTCACAAAATTCTACATGTAGTAAAAATTTAAAGGCAGGGTGTATATGCACTCAGAGTAAAATCCCCAGAGTCATTGAATTTTAGGATAGTAAACTGCATATCTGTTAAATACTGTTGGGATCTACCTATTGTTTGGGATGCTCTAGACACCATCTAAAATGTTTCTTAACGTCATGAAGTGCAGTTAGTTTGACTAGGTTTATATTGCAATATAAATATACATTAGTATTTATTAAAGCCTGTGGACATTGAAGACTTCTGTGTGCCTCTTTTTATTTTTTATTAATTTTGTATATGGTCATCACCGGGGTAAAGCTGAAAATCTTCCTGAAGCCAGGACAAGTTTTATCTCAACAGGGTGAATGAAAGATAACTAGCAGATTTTTACCGCTGTTGCTATTTTGTATTATTTCTAAGCCTTGTGTGTGAACATTAATAAACACAAATTAATCATGTATCATTCTCTTTTTGCTTAAAGGTGTCTAATGACCATGATGTGGCCAAAATAACAGAAATGGGTTTTAAAGCTGAGGAAGCGAACAATGCTCTCCGAATCAGTAATGGTAATGTTCAACAAGCATTAGACTACCTCTTAAAAGGTGGGGGATCAATGGATCGGCGTTCCCAAGGTGGCCCTAACAGACAGTCAAGTTACGAATCTGGGGATCGGAGGGGTCAAGGTGGTCCGAATAGACAATCGAGTTACGAGGATAGAAAGCCGCAGGGTGTAATGAACAGACAGTCAAACAATGATTCAGATAGAGGACGGGGGAGGAGGGATCGGAGAGATGATGATACAGGTATATGATTGGTTACTGGTTAAAAAACGCAAACATTGTACTGATGAGATATAATCCATATCAATGATACTTTTCACTGTAAAAAGTCATTAATATTTTTCTTGAATATGCATAGATTGGAACTAATTTTTGTGGAGTATGAACAATTTTATCATAACTATAAAAGAAATGTGTTTCACAGGGGCAAGAGATACACATATACTGACAACAGATTTTTTATCATGGTTAGCTCAGTTACTAGGGAGCATTCAGCAACATACACTATTGGATAGAAAGGTCCCAGGCTTGAGTCCTTGTGAGGACCCTGCACATTGTATTGAGCAAAAGATTTACTCTACATTTTTTTCACTTCACCAAGACGTTAATAGTAAACACAAGATGGCAGAATAATACATACTTCCTTAGGTAGATTAATAGACGGCTTGTATAGGTGATTAGCCATATGATGAGGTGTAAAACTATTAAATAGTGTAATATAACTGTATCATTAAACTAAGGCAATTAAAATGTGTTTTCTTTACTAAATACATATATAGTAAAAACTTGAATACAAAAACATATCGTTGATTTTACAGAATCACAAATGTATGCGTTAAATAATCATGTATAAAGCTCTGCTTGGTTTATATTAACAGGTCCACCAAGAGGTCGGCGTGGAAGGGACACAGAAGAAGGTGATGAAGTCAGTAGTAAACCGTCCGGTCCAGCCACCTTGTTTGATTTCCTTGCTGTTTCAAATAAAATACCCGAGGCTAAAGGTTAACATTTTAACATTTATTACTACATAATTAAATAGCTGCATGACTGCAGATTTTGGTTTAATGTGGTGAAAAGGAAAAAAATGTTATTATGGTAAAAATGTTGATGTGGGGTATTATGGTTAGGTGATTTGACCTAGCCTAAAACACTTAATATCTACAGAAATTACCTGTAAGTAGGCAAAACATGCAGACATTTCATTTTAAGTAACAGGGTAAACCTTTCATGATGAAATTAATGCATTATTTCATGGTGTGCTAACTACATTTTAAGTTTCATCTGGTTTGATCCATTGGCGAGGGGAAAATTTTCCATGACATTGAAATCTTACTAGTCATTTGTCCCTCACAAATGGTTAGCACATCATGATAAACTCCTCACAATGATTACCTCCCTTGGCATATTGTCTCTGTGCTGATAAGGGGAGATCACTGCGTAAGAGATTGACATCATGAGGGATTAATAGCTTATCTCCTGTGGTGATATTGGATATTACTGATCATTAATACAGGAAAGCCTGTTAGGTGGACCCACCGTCAAGATATGACTAAAAATGTGTTTGAATATGGTTGAAAAAATAAACATAAACAAAAGATCACTGAAATTCAGAATTTAGTCACCTGGACATATGTAAATTTTGTTTACATCTTTGAGTCTTCACTCTTTAAGGTGAAATCTCAAAGGTCAATATTTCTCCTTGAGGATTAAGGTCAATGTTGGTTTTATCTTAATTTGATTTGATTTAATTTGATTCAGTTATATTACTGTACTGCTTGTATAGCTTCTATATTAATGAAACTTGTAATTTAACATATTTTATTATAATATGTAGATACAAAACCAAAACCATCCTCTGGAAAAGATACCTCAAATAGAAACCATTATGATAACCGAGAACGTCCTAGAACGTCCAGTGGAAGTTCTGACCAGTCAAATCGTGCAAAACAATCTGTACCTCCTAGATTTGTGAACAAACCAAAATATGATCAAGGTCAGAACAGGGGTCAAGGTTATTACCAAGATGAGAGGTCACAAAGGTCAAGGGAGGACAGGCCTAAAACAGCTCCGTCAGAAAACCGCAGATATGAAAACCGGACACAGAATGATAGAAATACAAGTGAAAGAGACAGAAATACTAGTGAAAGGAACAGAAACTATAACGATAGAAATTATAATGATAATAGGGACTACAAAAGAGGTGGGGGTAAAACTGACGACAGAAACTTTAAACAAAATGATAGGAAAACAGCAAATTATGATTCTAAGTCAAATTCAAATAATTATCAAAGACAGTCCGACAATAGGGAAAATTCCCGAGGGAATTACAGACAAGAAAAAGGTGGAAATAGAGATGGCCCACCTTCTTCAGATAATCGACCAAAACCAAGTGAAAGTAATACTAATAACTCATCATCATCATCAAGGACTTCTTATTCTAATGAAAGGGGTGAACAGGGTAGATCACGGAACCAGCAAGGTCAAAGTTCACAGTCCCAAAACCAGTCCAGTGCCAATAATTCATACAAATCAGACTCATACTCAAAGGGAGGAAACTCCCAGAAGTCACAGTCTAATTATAGTGCTAATAATAGGGGAGGTAACTCTCAAAATTACAATTCTGGGGGTGATAATTATGTTCAAAATCAGCAGACGCAGTCTAGTAATTATAGAAACTATAATAATTATCCACCAATGAGCACGAGTGGAGGCCAATATCAACAAACACCAGAATACATGTACTCCGAGGTAAGTCAGTTTAGTTTATACAAACTTATTTTAGTTTGTTTATGCTGGAAGCTTTAAGCTTATTGAAACATTCTTGAAATCGTTCCTGGAACCCATCACTACTAAGCAATGAATGCTCAAGGAAACAGCATCTTGGCCCTGATAGGGTCCAAATCCAGGCGGCAAGCAATTCTTAAGTCTGTTTGTCATGTAGTGATTCAAAATCACAGTGTCATGCCCTCACATTCATCATAATTATACCCCCAATAACAAAGTTTGGGGGGGTATATAGGAGTCACCCGGTGGTCGGTTGGTCGGGCGGTCGGTCCAGACGTCCGTTGCATTTTCCTTGTCCGGAGCATAACTTGAAAACTAATGGTTGGAATTCAATATACATGTAACTACATACAATGGTCAAGCACATTGAGAGGAAGTGCAGTGCACAAGAACCATAACTCTATCTTGACTAATTACAGAGTTATTGCCCTTTGTTACTTTTCCTTGTCCGGGGCATAACTTGAAAACTACTGGTTGGAATTCAAAACAACTTCATACAATTGTCAAACACAATAAGGGGAAGTGCAGTGCACAAGAACCATAACTCTATCTAAAGTAATTACAGAGTTATTGCCCTTTGTTACTTTTCCATTGCCTTTTTTGTCCAGACCATAACTTGAAGACTAATGGTCGGAATTCATTATAACTTCATACAATGGTCAAGCACATTGAGAGAAAGTGCAGTGCACAAGAACCATAACTCCATCTTGACTAATTACAGAGTTATTGCCCTTTGTTACTTTTCCTTGACCAGAGCATAACTTGAAAACTACTGTTTAGAATTAAATACAACTTCATACAGTTGTCAAGGACATTAAAAGGAAGTGCAGTGCACAAGAGCCATAACTCCATTTTGACAAAATACAGAGTTACTGCCCTTTGATAATTTTCCTTGTCAGGAGCATAACTTAAAACATACTGGTTGGAATTCAAAACAACTTCATACAATGGTCAAGCACAATAAGAGGAAGTGCAGTGCACAAGAATTATAACTCTATCTTCATTGCCCTTTGTTCCTTTTCTTTGTCTTTCTGGACTTATTACAGAGTAATTCAATTAAACTTCATCAATGGCCAACCACATTGAAAGGAAATGCAACATATAAGAACCACAACTAATGAACTATCTTTAATTGCCCACAACCATAACTCTATATTTCAATTCTTTTACAAGGTATTCTGTTACTAGCAACATCCTCATTTCCGAAGCAGTCTTGTGGGGGTATTAATCACATTTAGTGATAGTTCTAGTTTTAATTGGTTTAACTGAATAAGCTATATTTCAAAAGATTGAATTTTATAATGGTGATTGGCCAATAATAGGTAATGACATTTGTTAAGGATGAAATATTAAAACTGCATATGAGGCTCTAATTTAGCACTCAAAATCTCACAAATGCAAATCAAAATTTAAAAATGCCAGTTACTTTTATTTACACTCCCAATGAGTAACCTTTCAGTAACTATTAAAGTACAACAAAATTACAAACTTTTGAGAAATAAAATGAACGGGCCTTTAATGTTTCATTTTGCACAAATTTACAACTTTATACTACTTTTATTGATTTTAATGTAAAGCATTTATGTTTCTAAAATATATGAGTGGCTTTTTCAAGTGTGTTTTAAATTGCTTTCCTTTTCTATATACATGAATGAAATAATGTATTATAGATGTAATTATTGGTCAAACAAATTGAATTAATATTTTCATCATTTTATTGGTTTCACAGCAACCAGTTCAGTTTAATATTAAAGTTGGAGACAAGGTGATGGCCAAGTACTGGGAAGATAATCTGGTAAGTTATATCCATTGTAATTTATAATGAGTTCTTGACAGGTTATATGACTTATTTTATATGGTTAGAAGCTTACATAACCCAAGCCAACAGGCGAGGGTTAGGATTCAATTGTTAATACATGGTCATATAACATGTAACAAATTAATAACAGCAGAATAACTTTATTTGAGGTAAATTTGAAAATAACTTCATATTAAATTGACAGAGCAGTGGATATAGAATATATATATATAAACGTCACAGTTCTCCAATGCAAAGGGACATTACAAACATGCTGTATGATAAAACTGTTTATATCTGGCTACTGATAATCTGAATGTGTTTTGATACAGATTATATTTGATATTGTACAGAAATACTGTGTGAAGAAGTGAACAATAAGTGCAATCTCTCTCCAGTAGTATGATGGGGGATATTATTAATGGTGTATCCTCAATGTGCAGAAGCTTTACTGAGACTTTGGTAGTTCCATTATTCCCAGGACACATGGATGGCCTGGCTACAATTGATTTGTGCATCAAATTGATTAATTTATCTATAAATTAAATGTTTTTGAATCTTTAGTAAATATTTTATACATTGATGTTTTACAGTTTTACGAGGCATGCATTGAAATGATGACACCTAACATGCCCACAGCAATCGTGTCCTTCACGGAATATGGTAACTCGGAGGAAGTTCTTCTGACAGATATCCGTCCTTATATACCACAAGTTGTAAGTATGAAAGTTGATGAAAAAGGGGAGATCATTTATGACTTATGACTAATGAACCCTCTAACCACCTCCTTAAAACAATATTCAGTCCTCATATTTGTGTGGCCTGCTGCAGAGTAACGGCAGCCTATAGGGATCACTTTTCCGTCGTCTGTCCAAGTTTACATTTTGATACTTATGTGGCTAGAGAAACAATAGGTAACTGTACTTTCTCTTTGATGTCGTGCATTCAGTAAGGCTTTTATGTGGCTAAAAAGAACAATAAAAATAGCAATCGATCAGCACAAAAGTGCTGTCTCATTAGAATGTTTATCTGTCCATCCGTCACAAAACTTGTTCAGAGTACTCCTCAAAAAAATTCTGGTGCAATTCCATCCAAACTTTACACAGTTTTTTTATAGAGGATGAAGATCAGGAATTTTGTTTTACTTCAACACTTTAAGAAAATCGACTAAGCAGAGTTTGACACATAGAAGATCTACTGTATTATATGTTGGCATGTTGGCTCTTTACCAAAAAAAGAAGTTATTTTATATTTTATTACCTTGCAGATTCCCCAGCAAGGGCCCCTCATACATACAGACATGAGTGTACCGCCTCCACAAGTGTTCTATTCTGCACCTCCCCAGCCTGGTGTCTCCGGGGTAGAGGATGTCATTCAGGCATTTGGAGGAATGGAGTTTCGGAGAGGAGGGGGTGGGGCTGCTTATTCCCGGAAAGATGGGCGGGGCCAACAGCAATATTACCAACCCCCTCCTCAGAGAAGATAGAGCAGGGGAAAAAACAGTTCTTTTCTTTATGTGTAACAAAACCTTTAAGGCCATATCAAAATATCTTTTTGTTCATTTTATTTCAAAAACATCCCTTTTATCAGTTAATTTATCAGTTTATGTCTTTAAATGATTTTATTCTTTTAATTGAAAGTTGTAAATGAACAAAAATGTTCTCTGTGCTTTCCATTTTTGTAGTTTTTGTAGGAGAAATACTGAAACTTACAATAAATTCCTTAACTCAAAAATAATCTGATGGACAATGGTTTTGATGTGGCCTTATATATACATTGTACTGCTGATAAGACTTCTGTTGTATGTTGCTTTTTACAAAATTAACCAAGTGTGCAATTCCCCCAGTATTTAGAGGACAAGAAATACCAAATCCTGTATTTAACACATGAAATGTTTCCAAATAGTCAGAATTATAATAAATTCAAACAGAATTAAAAAATCAAAAGCAGAAAATAAATGGCTTTTCGTATGTCCCTGCATTGATCAAGTGTTATATTGTTTTTGTTCTATCAGTTAACATGTTTATAGACAGTGTTAATTTTAGACATAAACATTTTCATTCTATAAGTTAACATAGTTAGTCAAGACTTATCGACAGATAAGAACTTTATTTTCATATACATGTATGACATTGACACCTTAATAAACATTGACCTTTTATGATAAAATTCAGGAAATTTCAACTTTAACATTGCTGTTAATTTACAAAGTTGACGGGTGCATATATGTTTACAAACATATCATGTTTACAATGGTTTTGGAAAGTAAAGATTTTCCTGGGAATTTTTGGAAACTTGCATTAACATTTTAAGGGACTCCACTGAGGTCCAAAAGTATAATAAAAAAAAACTTAAAATTTCAAATTTCTTACATAGATCAACTGGGCACTTAAAACAGAAAGATATGCAAAAGATAATTAAGAAATAATTTGATATCCTATTTTTGTGTGATTTTTAGTCAGGGTTGTGGTTATTATTCACATAATAATTATTTTGGGAAAACTGAGTGAAGGAATGAATGAATGATGAAATTTTGCACACAAGTTATTGTTCTAGACCTACATCAAATGGAACATTCATGTCTTAATTATTTTTCCTGTGCCGTTGTGTCAAAAAACCTCAGTGGAGTCCTTTTAAATACTGTTACTTTTATGGAGGAAGCAGGGTGTTGTTCTGTTAATGCTGATATTTATTCTGTTTCTTGAAACAATGAATCATTTATTACGTATATTAATTTGATGTCTAACAAAGTTATCATCTGCAAAATCATGCTAAGAAATTGTGTTATTGATTATTTTTGTTTGTTTGTTTGAATGGTTTTGAAATATTGTAGTTGAAAGACCGGAGAATAAGTACTGACAGGGGAATGGATTGAATATTTTAACAAGAGTTTTGGGGTATATTTTTATGTCACATGCATCTTTATTTACATGATTCACGGTCAAAGTGAATAGAAACTCTGTGCTAGTCTATATTTTCATTGTCAGGCACCAGGTAGTTCACATTTGTTATTAACTGTCTGGTTGCAGATTAGCAGATAAAACTGTTATTAACTCTTAAACCTGGTGCTGGTGACTTGGTAAACCCATGTGACCTTTGCCATCCAAGATTGATCAACACATCCATCTCTTTCTGATCCTAATTTGAACTACTTGCTGTTCATTCAGTAAATATGTGGTAACTTTCCCCAAAAATTATTAATGATTGCCTAAATTGAAAGATACACATGGCCATTTAAGATATTTATGATTAAAGATATTTATGATCGTAAGTGAGTAAAGCAGTCTTTCAATCAAATTTTCAGGTCAACAAAATTGTCATAACTCAGTTTTCCCTTATAATTTCTAAACAATATTTTATCAAAAATTGAAGTGAAGTTTGGAATCAATAAGGTAACTTGAACTCTTTTGACTCAGAGAATAGGTTTTTTAGCTCACCTGTCACAAAGTGACAGGGTGAGCTTTTGTGATCGCTTTTCGTCCGGCGTCCGTCCGTCGTCCGTCCGTCGCCCGTCCGTCCGTCCGTAAACTTTTACTTTAAATGACATCTCCTCATAAACCACTAAGCCAATTTCATCCAAACTTCACAGGAATGTTCCTTTGGTGGTCACCTTTAAAAATTGTTCAAAGAATTTAATTCCATGCAGAACTCTGGTTGCCATGGCAACCGAAAGAAAAAACTTTAAATATCTTCTTTTCAAAAACCATAAGAGGTAGAGCTTAGATATTTGGCATGAAACATCTTCTAGTGAGTGTCTACCAAGTTTGTTCAAATAAAAGTCCTGGGGTCAAAATTGGCCCCGCCCCGGGGGTCATTGATTTTCCCTATATGCATATAGTAAAAACTTAAAAAATCTTCTTTTAAAGAACCCAAAGAGCTAGAGCTAAGATATTTAGCATGAAACATGTTCTAATGGGTGTCTACCAAGTTTGTTCAAATAAAAGCCCTGGGGTCAAAATTGGCCCCGCCCTGGGGGGGTCATTGATTTTCCCTATATGCATATAGTAAAAACTTAAAAAATCTGCTTTTAAAGAACTCAAAGAGCTATGGCTAAGATATTGAGCATGAAACATGTTCTAATAGGTGTCTACCAAGTTTGTTCAAATTAAAGCCCTGGGGTCAAAATTGGCCCCGCCCCGGGGGGTCATTGATTTTCCCTATATGCATATAGTAAAAACTTAAAAAATCTTCTTTTAAAGATCCAAAAGAGTTAGAGCTAAGATATTTAGCATGAAACATGTTCTAATAAGTGTCTATCAAGTTTGTTCAAATAAAAGCCCTGGGGTCAAAATTGGCCCGCCCCAGGGGGTCATTGATTTTCCCTATATTCATATAGTAAAAACTTAAAAAATCTTCTTTTAAAGAAATCAAAGAGCTATGGCTAAGATATTTACCATCAAACATGTTCTAATAGGTGTCTACCAAGTTTTTAAAAAAAAAAAAAAAAAAAAGCCCTGGGGTCAAAATTGGCACCACCCGGGGGTCATTGATTTTCCTTATATGTGTATAGCAAAAAGTTAAAATACCTTCTCTGAAAAAACCCAAATAGCTAGAGTTAAGATATTAAGCATGAAACATCTTTTAGTGAGTGTCTACAAAGTTTGTTCAAATAAAAGACCTGGGGTCAAAATTGGCCCCACCCCGGGGGTCATTGATTTTCTTTATATGTGTATAGCAAAAACTTAAAATCTTCTTTGAAAAAACCCAAATAGCTAGAGTTTAGATATTAAGCATGAAACATCTTCTAGTAAGTGTCTACAAAGTTTGTTCAATAAAAGCCCTGGGGTCAAAACTGGCCCGGCCCCAGGGGTGTCATTGCTTTTAACTATATGTGTATAGTAAAAACTTTAAAAAAAATCTTCTTTTAAAAAGCCCAATGAGCTAGAGCTTAGATGTTTAGCATGAAACATCTTCTTATGGGTGTCTACCAAGATTGTGCAAATAAAAGCCCTTGGGTTAAATTGGCCCTGCAACGTTGGGGGGTGGGGGTTTTGGGGGGGCTATATACAGGTGAGCGACCTCAGGGCCATCATGGCCCTCTTGTTTTTTATCTGGACCATTTATGTACATTTTGGTAATGTATTACAAAATATCTTATCAGTGATCAGTCTTTAAGAACCTTGCCATGAAATATTGGGACGTGTCATTTTACAATATGATTCTCTGGTGTATATTATTTTTACCTCACTACATGTATTTGGTTGCTTAGCCAGTATTAGAATGTGTTTGATTCTTTTTTTTTTGCTAGAAAGTCTTTAGACAAGAACAGCAATATTTACATTACAAATTGTGTTGTTTACTCAGTGCTTACAGTGTATTTTATATTAATATTGAAGTATCAGTTTGTTGATTTGTTTTGTAAATTGCTTTTTAACACTTTTATGAATTTCGAAAGTACCTTAACAGTCAAAGATAATGATGTTTTCCTTTACCTTACAAGTTGAGATTTATAAACTATTTCTGTCAATGTAAGAATTTAATTGTTTTCTCATGAAAGTTTTTTTAACAAATGGAATGACAAAAGATGATTTTCAACTTAATCCTTCACTAGTTAAATGACTTGCTATGATACTTTGTGTGCATTTTCCCATACAGATTTCACAATTTTTAAGCTAGATACCTGAAAATTGACCCAGTACAACTAGGTTCTTCTTCAAACTGAAGAGCTTGTTATATTTCCGACTAAGTAGACACTTATATTTGAGGCCCAGGCAGGGGATTGTCAAAATAGCATAAATAGTTCTCACTACAATACCATGTGTCCGAACAGATGTGTATAACTTTTAATGTAAATTTAATCTAGGAAATGACTTTAAATTTTCATTTTTTTACATATTTACAATATTTCAGCAGCATATGATGAAATTTTTGAGTGTTCTATCGTTTACTCTGCAAATGATTATAGCTTTGATGATTATACAACATTTTTAGTCCCCTGCCGGTTTACCGGAGGGGACTTTAGGTTTACCCTCCGTCCGTCTGTCCGTCTGTCCGTCCGTCTGTCCGTCCGTCCGTCTGTCTGTCAGTCCGTCCGTCCACAAAACTGGATCCCGCGATAACTTGAAAAGTACTGAAAATATTTTTATGAAACTTGATATATGGATAGATGGCAGTATGGAGATTATGCACGTCTTTTTCTTTTCTTCCTATGTTGAAAATTCTGGTTGCTATGGCAACAAATAGACTGAAAATATGGCAAATTTTACACATAAACTGGATCAAGTGATAACGCAAAAAGTACTGGGAATATTTTTATTGAAACTTGATATATGGATAGATGGCAGTATGGAGATTATGCACGTCTTTTCTTTTCTTCCTATGTTCAAAATTCTGGTTGCTATGGCAACAAATAGGCTGAAAATATGGCAAATTTTACACATAAACTGGATCCAGTGATAACGCAAAAAGTACTGGAAATATTTTTATGAAACTGGATATATGGATAGATGGCAGTATGGAGATTATGCACGTCTTTTTCTTTCCTTCCTATGTTGAAAATTCTGGTTGCTATGGCAACAAATAGACTGAAAATATGGCAATTTTTACACATTAACTGGACCCAGTGTTAACGCAAAAAGTAATAGAAATATTTTTATGAAATTTGTAATATGTGTAGATGGCAGTCTTGAGATTATACACGTCTTTTTCTTTTCTTCCTATGTTGAAAATTCTGGTTGCTATGGCAACACATAGACTGAAAATATGGCAAATTTTACACATAAACTGAATCCAGTGGTAACTCAAAAAGTACTGGAAATATTTTTATGAAACTTGACATATGGGTAGATGGCAATCTTGAGATTATGCAGGGCTTATCAGTTCCCCCTATTTTGAAAAAATATTGGTTGCCTTGGCAACAAATAGGCTTAAAACATGGCAAATATAACAATATTTGTGACTAGTCAAAAAGAGCTGAAACTTTTTATGAAATTGCATCTTTAATTCCAGAGTTATCTCCTCTTTAAGAATTTTCCTTTTTAAAATGTTATATTTTGGTAACAGGGATGTTTCAAATATTAACTTTAGAGTGTCCTTCAGTTCGTCTGTCTGTCTGTTCATAAAAACTTTTTCCTGTGATCACTTTTTAAGAACATTTCCAACAAATTTACTTAAAATAGAGAAAAATTTACACATCAGTGAATGGCCATTGGCCCTTCAGAATGCTGATGGGGTTCTATCCGGTAGGGGACTTATGGATTGCTTGCAATACTATGATAATTGCTTGTTGTAATAGACATGAAGCTATTAACGTAAGGAAAAGTTAAGATTGATTTAGTTGATTGATTATGGACAAACATGAAAAAAAAAAGCAACTGATTGATCGACGACCAATAAACAAACAAAAAACCAACTACTAGTATATTAAGTGTTTTGGGGGGGCCATCCCGGTTGGTGGTCATTAGGTTATGGTAGTCTCCGACCAATAGTTTAATTAAAAACCAGTAACAGAATTGGAATTTTGAGGTGTTGTTCTCGACCCCCATCCCGGGGGAGAGTTTAAAGCTTTCTTCTTGATCCATAAAAATTTCATTTATGTAATTTATTATGTTGAAGAAGATTGCAAATAAATTATTGTTTAAACTTAAACCCCCCCCCCCCCCAACACCACCCTTTTCTTACCCTTCTTACTTATCAGGTGAATTGCTAAATGACACCCCCGAGCCCCCATGTTGACAGGCATTTCATGTTTTGTTTGTTGGGCCTTTGTTGTTGTAGATTTTAACATAAGAAAAAAAAAATATTAAGATTTAGTTTATGTATTATAGTTAACTCATGTTTATTATCTATATTACTTAATATGTACCAAAAGTTTTGCATGGTTGTTCATATATAAATATTATACATATATAATTTACATGTACATATGATATTATAAAGTTTTGTATAGTTTAAACTAGTAGGTTGTTTCATACTTTTTACTGTCATTTGAGAAAAAACGTATCGGACAAAATGTCTATGCAATTGATTTTGTAGAAATAAACTTTTTTCAAATATTATTCTTTTATATTATTTTTTGACAGTGCAATATCCAGTTGCATTGACTAGTGATTGTATAATCTAAGATCTCTGTGAAATTGACAACATAATATCCTTGCACCAAACCCTTGCTGTATATATTTTTGAGGAAAATATTGCAAGGTTTGGAACCCATAAGTTGTTTTATGTATTTGGTCTCGCACATGACACACATTGAAATTCCTTGCTGGTTGTTTTTTTTTTTTTGGGGGGGGGGGGGGAGTTTAGTATTGGGCTGTTTTGTGGGAAGGGTTTTAGTTCTGGACTGTTTTATGGGAGAAGGGTTTCAGTTATGGTCTGTTTTATCGGCAAAAGGTTTTAGTTTTGGTCTGCTTTATGGGGCAAGGGTTTTGGTTTTGGACTGATTTATAGGGAAAGTGTTTTAGTTTTGGTCATTTTTATAGGGTCAGGACTTTAATATGGGGAAAGGGTTTTAATGGTCTGTTTTATGGGAACAATTTTAGTTTTGTACCATTTTATGGGAAATGGTTTTAGTTTGAACTGTTGTACAGGAACAGTTCCTGTTTTAAGTCATATATCACTACAGAGACTTTTCTGCTTTGAATCTTCATAACCCTTTGTGTATTTCTGACCTGACTGAAAGAATTCTTTTTGAGAAATTGAAACTCATTTCAATGCAGAGTAAGTAATTTAAGGCCTGCTTGGCAAAAGTATTTTAATGCCTACTATCTTCCTATACGGCCAGGGAACAGAATTCCGAGACAGCCCCTGGAAACAAAATTTTGAGACATCCCCTGGAAACAATAAGAGTATAACCATTCTGAGACAGCCCCTGCAAATTTTATTACGCAACAGCCCCTGCATTTTGAGTTTGAGACAGTCCCCGATTGTTTAAATGCTCTGTAGAATCACGGCCATTTTTTAAGTGGTGATAGTATTTTACATTAAATTATGGTAATGCACTATGGAACCTACAATTTTGAAACACAACAAACAATCGATATGGTATTTCTGATTTTTATATAAATCTTTCAGATGTAACAAAAACAAGAAAACTATAAGCTGCCAACCTTTCTGACACAGAGTTTACCCAATTTATAAATGCAAATGTCTTAACCAGTTATCTATGCATTACATCTAGGCATACATGTACAAGTGTAAGTATGTGTTTATCATTTACATCTATACACCAGTGTAAAATAGATACAACTACGCATATGTGTAAATCATTAACATCTATGAACCTGCGTAAACTAAATACATCTAGGCATATGTGTAAACCATTTACATCTAGGCATATATGTAAACCATTTACATCTACGCATATAATACGATGTAAACCGTTCAATACAGGCACATACCAGTATGTGTAAATCTTTTACATCTTAGCATATGTTGACCATTTATGTATAACATATGAGTAAACCATCTACATCAAACCATTTAATCTAGGCATATGTGTAAACCATTTACATTTAGGCATATGTGTAAAACAATGATTAATCCATATACATGCTAACTGCCCATATTGAAGCTAAAAAGTAAACTAAATAAACCTTTTAATCTTGAAATCATCATAAAGTTTCCACTTCTTTTACAAAGCACTTTTAATTGGAAAGAAATACTTAGTACAGTGCCAGTTCATCTTCTTAATGAAAACCTCTTTATATTTGATTTTTAATACTAGAGTTAACAAAGCATAAAAAAAGTTTTCTCTATAAAAAACAAAATAGTTGATATGAGTATGATATGATAAGGTGCCATGGTTTGATTTCATATTTCAGAAGGAAAAGATACATGTAAATAAATGCTACAAAGGGATATTATTTAATTTGCCCGTCAATTTTAACAATTTTTTGTGCCCTTGACATTTGATCACAAAACTATCATTTCATGGAAATCCCAAGTCTTTGATACATAAAAAAAACAAAACAATCATGTCACCTTGACCTTTGACCTAGAAAAAACAAGTTCTGTAAAAATTAAAGAAGTGGTTCCACTTCAAATCAGAGCTCCAGATAGCGTGCGTATCTGCGTAAAATACGCATAGAAAATCTAAAATACGCATCACTTTCAAAATCCATGCGTCAAAGTTACGCATAACAAAATGAAAATACGCTTGTATGTCAAAATTTAAGCGTGAAAGAAAAGAAGTGGAAACATTTGATATTTAGAAAGAGGATAATTTTAGCATAAAAATCAATATATTTCCATTTTATTGCTTTGAAAACTAAAAATTCTGTTGTCAACATCGCATTTTAAAAACGAAAGTAACAGGAAGTACAGAAGGGAGATAAGTCTCGTAGATCAACCTGTGAAATTAGCCAGCTAATCATCTTAGGATTTAACATAGTATTGTTTGTTTAGGCATCTATTGACATGCTTATGCCTCAATATTATAACAAAAATATATTTTAATTTTTTTCACTTTTGTTGTTGGAACAAAAAAAGACATGTTTTTTCACCTGCAGTTTTGTACTCAATATTTTCGTACCCAGTACACAGTTACGAACAATTTTCTCTCAGACCAATGGAAAGATAAAAAAATCTTGTTTATTTTTTTTTAATTCTAATTTCAACTATAATTGTTCAAACTGGAGTACATGATAAGGTACATGCCAGCAGAAATAAAGAAAGAAAATATTGACTCCTAGAATATAAAATAATTTCAGGGCTTCCACTAGTGGAAGTTTGGAGTCATTTACTCTTCATTTTGGCTTGTGACTTCCAAAATCTAATACTTTTCCTTCTTTACCTATAAAATGTGACTTCCAATATCAGAGATTTTGAAGTCTGACTTCCAAATTTTGAAAATGGAAGCCCTGATAATTTTGCTGTGTAATTACACTGGAAGTCTGACTTTACAGAGCATGTTTTGTACTGTTTCACATTAAATCAGTATCTTATAAATATTTGTAAAAGTTTTTCTAAAAAAAAAGAAAACAAACAAACAAAAACAATATTGTAAGATTAATTTGTTTATAAAAAATGCAAAATGCTTTTTTGACAGATTTTACCCCTTAAGTTTTTCAGAATTTGCATTTTACCCCTCACTCTAGATTTTGAGGGGTATTAAACCCCTTGGCCAAAAAAAATATCTGGAGCTCTGTTCAAATTGTTTAATGAGATACTCTCATTACAATAATCAAGAGATTGTTTTTTAAATGTTGAAGAATTACTGTTTTCCTTAATAGAATAGAACAGAAAAAAAACATGGTTTACAGAAAGGCATTAATCAAATAATACAGAAAAACAAAATAACATTGGAAGTAAGAAAAAAATGTTGGACAAATCATTGCTTATTACCTATATGCATATCTGTGTAGACGGACCAGATTATATCAACTGTAGATTGACCGTACACCCTATGCAGACTGACTGGAGTCGACACCAGGTGTCGACTGACAAACAATGGAAATGTCACAAAATTGAAAGCATGTCAAGACCTTTATACAAATTTAGCATGGTAAATATAATTGATGTAACTGCATCAAATCAGAAACAACTGAAAGGACTTCAAAATGGCAGTATAACTGTACTTCTAGGCCAAGAAAAACAAATAAATGCTATACAGTAAAACCTAACAAGCTTAAACATTGTTATCATAAACTTTATCATGGTATACAACCATTTAATCAAAATCCACAACTTACAATCATTTAACAACAAAATAAAGATTTTAATTCTGTAATTTGTAAGCATTAAAGAAGTATGAAATAATTAACAGCTATGTCCAATTAAAACTACTGTAAAGTATATGGAGTATATTTCAGAGAGATTTGAGCCGCGTCACGACAAAACCAACATAGTGGGTTTGCGACCAGCATGGATCCAGACCAGCCTGCGCATCCGCGCAGTCTGATCAGGATCCATGCTGTTCGCTTATAAAACCTATAACAAGTAGAGAAAATGATAGCGAACAGCATGGATTCTGATCAGACTGTGCGGAAGCGCAGGCTGGTCTAGATCCATGCTGGTCGCAAACGCATAACGTTTGTTTTGTCATGACACAGCTCATTTGTGGTCTAGTGGCAGGTATGGTTTATGAGTTGGTGTGGTCTATGAGTGAAAAGTGCCGCAGTCACAGAAATACAGACTTAAATCTTATCTTTAAAGAGCATTAAATATGAAAAGAACCTATATTTTGACAAACTGCGAAATGAAAAATTAATTACACTAAAATTTTCAAAAATTGCAAAATAAAAATTAAATTGACAAAATGCAAAATGAATAATCAATTACAAATTGCAATCACTCAAGTCAAAGAGGAGAAAAATATATTTAATTCTTTTGGTCAATAGATTTTCATTTATTTTCAGATTTGCATATTTAATTATTAAACCTTTTGATTGGATAAGTTTCCAGATAAACTATATGAATTGCCCATTTAACATTAGTAATTATTTCAAAAGAATTATGGCAAAGATATATTAAAAACAAATCCTGAGCAATTGATGAAGAAATTCTAGAAATATTACAGTTAAAGTTTATAGTCTTCAAAAGTAAAATTTACCTTCTGCACAAAAATTGGTTTACTATTAAGGTAGCAGATGTAAATTGGACAAATATGTGAACATGCTACATCTGCAAAGTTAAAATGATTTCTTGTTAAATGAAACATGTCATTTTATTCTAATTAATGTAATACTGCATTTTTTCAATGAAATATATTTCATATCACTTAAAAGGATATCACCCACAGTCACTGTAAATAATGCTTGTTCAATAAATTAGCATTGAATGAATATGATAGTTTGCTTGTACTTTGTAAATGTAAATATGAAGTAAATCTGGTTCCGATATTAATCTTATTATATTTCGCTTGGCTACATACTAGAATATGCAAAATATCTCACTTCTCGGCCAATCGCGATATTCATTCAAAATATTTTTTTTAAAAACAATACCATCTGTAATAATTGAGTTTTTATCAAAATACATACACATCTTTTATGAAGGGTAATAAGCCTAATCATTAATCATTTACAACAATACGCCCACTTTTCATAATAGAGAAATTGTTCTAAAAATAGTTAAGATCACATTAAAATCCTATGGCGTATTATATATTTCAGCCCGGTTTTTTGCTATGGTCTGTGGAGGCGTCATTTTGCACAATTCTGTTCCGTAGGTTCGGCAATTTTTCACGATAATCCATTACTTTGCTGCTCCGTTCATCATTTACTCTGTTAAAGTTGTGTACACCATATCATTACATTAACATTGTACAAGTAGTATACAACAATTAAATTCATTCTAAAATATATATACATGTTCACAAATATACAACATTACATCATTCTAAAATGCATATATACATTATTACATCATTTAGTTGTCAAACATTCATATTTTTTTTTTTCTTTGTTTTGTTTTTTTTGCTTTTTGTATCGTTTTTTAATCACATAAATATTGTTACACAGTCATATGGAGTATTTCAAGAGTTCAGGTTTCCTCTAAATGCATCATGTTGTTACAAGCGGGCACCAAAGTAAAACTACCATCCTCCTATAGGCTAACTGAATAGCCTTCACACATTAAAGAATCCAAAGTCTCTGGTGGTTAAAGTTTCATCATAAGTTAAAAAATAAGCACAATTCCTTTATTTGAGGTAAAAATGCAAATTTCATCACAAATTTACAGCAGTTGTATATATGAATTTTATTATTGTCACAAATATCCATTGAAAAGTGGCATTACAAATGTGCAATATTGTAATTACTTACATCCAGTCTATGTGACTGAAAATCTCTGGAATTCTCATTAAACAGGGACATAGGCATGTGTGGATTGAAAATGGAATTGGAACTGGACGTCGCTGGTCTGGACGGTGTATCGAGAAAACTGGACAATGATAAATCCTGTACCTGTAATACATATAAATACAGTACAATCCTGTACCTGTAATACATATAAATACAGTACTATCCTGCACCTGTAATACATATAAATACAGTACAATCCTGTACCTGTAATACATATAAATACAGTACAATCCTGTACCTGTAATACAAATAAATACAGTACTATCCTGTACCTGTAATACATATAAATACAGTACTATCCTGTACCTGTAATACATATAAATACAGTATAATCCTGTACCTGCAATACATATAAATACAGTACTATCCTGTACCTGTAATACATATAAATACAGTACTATCCTGTACCTGTAATACATATAAATACAGTACTATCCTGTACCTGCAATACATATAAATACAGTACTATCCTGTACCTGTAATACATATAAATACAGTACTATCCTGTACCTGCAATACATATAAATACAGTACAATCCTGTACCTGTAATACATATAAATACAGTACAATCCTGTACCTGTAATACAAATAAATACAGTACTATCCTGTACCTGTAATACATATAAATACAGTACTATCCTGTACCTGTAATACATATAAATACAGTATAATCCTGTACCTGCAATACATATAAAATAACAGTACTATCCTGTACTGCAATACATATAAATACAGTACTATCCTGTACCTGTAATACATATAAATACAGTATAATCCTGTACCTGTTTATACATAAAATACAGTACTATCCTGTACCTGTAATACATATAAATACAGTACAATCCTGTACCTGTAATACATATAAATACAGTACTATCCTGTACCTGTAATACATATAAATAAGTACTATCCTGTACATGTAATACATATAAATACAGTATAATCCTGTACCTGCAATACATATAAATACAGTACTATTCCTGTACCTGTAATACATATAAATACAGTACTATCCTGTACCTGTAATACATAATAAATACAGTATAATCCTGTACCTGTAATACATATAAATACAGTACAGTCCTGTACCTGTAATACATATAAAACAGTACTATCCTGTACCTGTAATACATATAAATACAGTACTATCCTGTACCTGTAATACATATAAATACAGTACTATCCTGTACCTGCAATACATATAAATACAGTATAATCCTGTACCTGCAATACATATAAATACAGTATAATCCTGTACTGCAATACATATAAATACAGTATAATCCTGTACCTGTAATACATATAAATACAGTACTATCCTGTACCTGTAATACATATAAATACAGTACTATCCTGTACCTGTAATACATATAAATACAGTATAATCCTGTACCTGCAATACATATAAATACAGTACTATCCTGTACCTGCAATACATATAAATACAGTACTATCCTGTACCTGTAATACATATAAATACAGTATAATCCTGTACCTGTAATACATATAAATACAGTACAATCCTGTACCTGTAATACATATAAATACAGTACAATCCTGTACCTGTAATACATATAAATACAGTACTATCCTGTACCTGTAATACATATAAATACAGTACTATCCTGTACATGTAATACATATAAATACAGTATAATCCTGTACCTGCAATACATATAAATACAGTACTATCCTGTACCTGTAATACATATAAATACAGTACTATCCTGTACCTGTAATACATATAAATACAGTATAATCCTGTACCTGTAATACATATAAATACAGTACAATCCTGTACCTGTAATACATATAAATACAGTACTATCCTGTACCTGCAATACATATAAATACAGTATAATCCTGTACCTGCAATACATATAAATACAGTATAATCCTGTACTGCAATACATATAAATACAGTATAATCCTGTACCTGTTATACATATAAATACAGTATAATCCTGTACCTGCAATACATATAAATACAGTATAATCCTGTACCTGCAATACATAATAAATACAGTACTATCCTGTACCTGCAATACATATAAATACAGTACTATCCTGTACCTGTTATACATATAAATACAGTATAATCCTGTACCTGCAATACATATAAATACAGTATAATCCTGTACCTGCAATACATATAAATACAGTATAATCCTGTACCTGTAATACATATAAATACAGTACAATCCTGTACCTGCAATACATATAAATACAGTACAATCCTGTACCTGCAATACATATAAATACAGTACAATCCTGTACCTGCAATACATATAAATACAGTATAATCCTGTACCTGTTATACATATAAATACAGTATAATCCTGTACCTGCAATACATATAAATACAGTACTATCCTGTACCTGCAATACATATAAATACAGTACTATCCTGTACCTGTAATACATATAAATACAGTATAATCCTGTACCTGCAATACATATAAATACAGTATAATCCTGTACCTGTTATACATATAAATACAGTATAAACATGTGAAATCATCAATATATAAATACATCTTAAAATTATTTTCAGTGACATTTCAAATATTCTTGTACAGTCAATCCCGAGTTTGCTGTTTCATTCAAATACTATTTAAGTATTTTTTTCTGCGAGAATTTTATTTCTGCTATTCTGCAGTTCATCACGATATCGCAGAAAATTAAGCCTTCCCCTATGTACATGTCTGAATATTTCAACTACCGGTATTGTATAATTACAGTACCATGTATTGTTAAAGGCTGTGAATATAGGCCATTCTTTAAAAAAAATGTCAATGCTTATTGAAGCAAACTAACCAATGATTCAGATTAAATGTCATATTTGTCAGTAAAGGTTTGTGTGATCATATGTTTGACTGTATATAAATTAAAAGCCCACTATTGTGTAAGAGTTGACCAAGATAAGTGACATAGCAGGGTTTTCATTATAAAACGATTTGCGATCCAAACCATCGGTTAGAATGCTGTTAAAATTGGTTGTATTTTCAATCTGTATATAAAAGTATCACCCTTGACCCGTGGCAAAATCGGTTTTTATCTTTGGAGCATCTGTTCGTCTCAGATAAAAATGAAAACCCTGCATAAGTCATATACAGTAAATCCTGAGGACCTAAATCTTTGTTGAAAAGTGGTCTCTCAAGTGGATGAACTTTAATTTACGGTCAAACCAACCTAAGGAAGCAAGCACAAGAGCTGTCTGTAGGACAGTGCACAAAACTGTCTGTTATCAGTGCAGGAGAGTTACAAATATTTTATTCTGGACTTCATATTGCAGGTTTTACTTTAGTTAAATTATGTTTGTTATGAAATATACAGGAACTTACATCCCACTGTTGTTCAGGTGTCGGTGAAGTCTGGAACAGGGATTGAACTGGGGGACTGTGCAGCCTTTTCTGTGACTGGTTGTCTGTGATGGCACGGATGGGTGGTGTCGTCAAACCAGGGTCAAGGGTCAAAGTCTTGTTTTCTTCAAGCAATCCACTAAACGTTGTTTCAGATTCTATCTCACCTAGGTAACAGATAATATAATATTATATTAAATAAAATATTTTTGAAGTTTGTTTAGTTTTAACTAATTAAAACTATTTATGTCATACGAGGTAACAACATTTTAAATCTGAAAGCTCAGAAAGACCTAAAAGTGGACATATGTAAAATCTTTCTCTTTCAGCAAGCTAGATTGATGCCTAAAAATAAACAAATAGGAAAGTTGCTGTTTCTATAATCGATATTAACTGCATCCAATAAAATGTCAATTATATGTCAATTTGTTATGTTTGCAAGTTGATTTGATATCTTTTTATTGAAGCAATGTAGAAACAGATGTTTTTCAAATATGTGTTGAATTACTATGAACTTGTAATCTTGCTTATAATTTTTATATCAAATGTTTATAAGATTATATAATTATTGAACTTCTGTTGTATAGAATCTTTTCCACAAATCTAGACAGTAAAGAATACTAACAATTCCTTCAAAATCTTATATAAAAAAAAATCTATGTTTATCAAACACTTGCCTGAAGTTCATGAAATTTTCAACAAAGTGGACAATAAGCCACCCCATTGCCCTTAGCAACACATTTGATATTGCTAGGGTATTGAACAACCTTGAACTTGTTAAAAGTTGATTTAAACTATCTTTCTTTATGAAGCACTCACCTGTCGGTAAAGAAATATTTAACAAAGCAGAAAAATATTTGGTGGACTGAGTGACCCCTTCCCCGTAGCAACCACAGTTGATGTTGCTAGGGACCTGTATGACCCTGAAATTTTATCAAGCACTCACCTGTAGGTAATGAAATATCTAACAAACTGGAAAGATTTGGTGGACTTAGTGACCCCTTGACATTAGCAACCGGAGTTGATGTTGCTAGGGAACTGTACGAGTCTTCATTAGTTGAGATGGGGGTACCAGGAATAGCTGAAAGACCAGCTGCTTTCAAAGTTTCTTGTGACATAGAGCCCAGCTGAAACAGAACAATTAATAGACACAGGTAATAGTGAGGTACTCTTAATGAAATAGTAAAAAAATACTGATATAAATAAAAGTTGAAAGAAATTCAAAAAAATAGTAACAAAAAATAGTAAGTATTTTTATCCATTTAACCGAGTTATGAATTAAACTTTCTCTAACAGAAAAAATGATGAAATCCTCTTGATACTTTAGCATGACATGACTTTATCAACATTCAATCTTCCATACGAGATGACTCATAAGTGAGATTTCGAAAAGTAGTGAGTTTTTTTGTTGTTTTTTTCATCTAAGTTATCTCTTGGGCCTATTTCAACAAAATAATAGCTTAAATGAAACATTAATTTTAATATTATCAAGAAATGGCTTCAAGATCTTCTAACTGATAGAATTTCTACAAAGTGTGAATCTGTAAGTGTTGATAAAATTGGTAATTAAGAGTTCAAACTTTTGAACAGTTTTAGAATAAAGTATAGCTTACATGTGATGCAGGTATTCTCAGTAATGTTTGGTCGCCCTCTGGTGACAACGACATCTCCATTAGTCCCGACGTATTCGCGGGCGGAGAAGATGTGATTGATGGCGAACCTGTAAATATACATATTTCATAAATAAAATATTTCCGTATATAATGCGAGACTGAAGATTATATCATCAATCCCTCATTAAAAAAATATATTAAATATGAAATCTTACGTTCAGCATAAGCATCTATAGCTCTGACAAAAAAAGCAAAGATTCTAACTTTTCACAAATTATGACAAAAGTTACATGTAGAAAATGTTATTAAAATCAAAGGATATACTATGACAGAGTGGTTAAGGTTACTTTCCTTTTATCACTACAGGTTTGAATTTTACTTAAGACTAGGGACTCTTTCACATTAGGAAGTTATCTAACTAGATAACGAAAGGCTGATTTTTACTCATGTGCATGCACACATGAAGCCCTTCCTTCACCAGTAAAGTTAGAGTTACCATATAAATTTTACAGTGTCCATGTCACTTAATATTAAATAACCCAAATTTACAAAATATCAAAGGAAGGCGATTTCAAATTATAAATATCTGCATCCTTTACCATGCATCGGCGACCGCAGTGATTTTCCTGCTTAAGTAGGTGTTGTCTACATTATTCAGATTATCCTTTGCTATCTGTCTATATAGCTTTATTAAACTAGCTAAGCATGATGGTAGAAATTATATCAGTTTTGTATAAAATGAAATGGAAATGAATAATTTATCTCAGTACAAAACATAAGCAACCTCACCTAAAAGCAATGGATTTCTGACAGTGACGTTCACACCCGGTGACGAGGACATGACAGAGATTGGATGTTTCTGTATACCATTTATGGGATGTCCCACGATGGTTTCCGTAGTTTTCTCTGGGGACGGATTCGGAATCTGAGTTCCAGGCATCATTGGAATGATTGTAATGTATTCAGAATTTTTAGGTAAAATTGTTCTCTGAACCAGACTTCCGGCTGCACCAGGTCGAGGCCGAGATATTGGTTTTAATTTTCTGGGTCGCATCAACTGCTTCTGTGTCTGAAAAGAGTATTAATAGGTTTTTTTTGCTTTTCTTTTCCATATTTATTTGATAGAAAAATATAAAGAATACTGTACGGTAATCTCTGGAGGCTTTAGATAACAAAACATCAAACCCCCACACCCCCCCCCCCCCCCCCCCCGAGTCAAAAAATCTGTATCAAAATACATATTGTAGTCAATCTAGACTCTTTTTTTTTATTTTTCCAAGTCCATAACTTCCCATATCAAAATCCATATTGTACTAGAAGAATCTTTAATACAAAAACACTGCTAATTTAAGTATTTTCTTTAATTAATTGTGTTTTCTCCTTCAGAATTTGTGAAATGAACTGTAGCGCTCATTATACATTTTTGAGTACTATACTAATTTTATTGGACTCTTACACAGCTGCAAACCTATATTGAATTCGGCTAGCGCCTCCTCTATAACAGGTTTCATAGCTGTGTACTCATCAATAGAATTGTTTTCAGCAATGAATAATAACCTCATAATATTATCAGCAAGATATTAAAGTAACTGTATCATGGGTAATATATAAAACTTACTGTATTGTGGGTAGGGTTGTATATTGCCAACTGTTCTATACTGGGCTGAGTCACAATGTTTGTAGTAGCTTTATTGTGAGCGTTGTTTGATGCAGGTAAAACTGGTATCCGAAACAAACCATTCTGACAGGTTGTTGTTATTCCAGGGCCAATTGGGACCTGGTGAAAAATTGGAGATATAGCCATTTTTTCATTTAAAGGCACATAAATGAATATACCTCGAAAATCCATATTTATTAAATTCTTTAGAAATGTCAAACATGTGTTTAATAATGTTTTAATAATGGATTTTCAGTATGTAAGATGTTAAAAAGCAGAGGAAAGTAGTGCTGAATGTGCAGTAATGTGTCATAAAGGTAGCAAAATGTAAACAAAGTAATATTTTGACATCCATACATAATACTTATTTACTATAATTATACCAATTTCCAAAAAGCAAAAGGACCAAAGATAGTTCATCTGTTTTGCATACAAGTATTTTTATAGAAACTTTAACAAGATGCAAAAAATAAACTGTTTTTGAGAAATTAAAGTATTTCAGAGGCAAAATAGGCCTTTAAAATTCATCTGACTAATATATTCAAATGCTATTTTGTTTCAGACTGCATTGAATCATAGGTATTTTTAAATGAATAAACATAAATGTTGGAAATATACAAAGACAGCTACATTGCACTTTATGTGATTAAAATTATGCATGTGTGTTTGGTAATCAAATAATTTCTTATCTTCTTTTTTCTTTCCTTTGATATTAAAGGCACATTATGCCTCAGAAACAAATTGATTTTTACTTATTTAGAAAGGGCAAACTTGTATTCTCAAACTTACTGGATTAATCCGTAAACCTTGAGTCTGAGTGGAGGCATCCCTTCCTGGCTTTGCAGCCTTGGAGGCTGGGGGCCCTGTAGGACTCTTATCCTTCCCACGTCCAGCTGCCTTCTTAGGGACTGGGGACTGTCCGCACAGTTGACAAGTAGTATTGACCCCAGTACTCTTTTGAAAGAGAAAAATATTGTTAAAGATAAACATGTTTGAAAGCTGTAACAGTAAATACAAATGAGCCGCGTCACGACAAAACCAACATAGTGCATTTGCGACCAGCATGGATCCAGACCAGCCTGCGCCTCCGCGCAGTCTGATCAGGATCCATGCTGTTCGCTATCAGTTTCTCTATTTGTAATAGAGTTTGTAAGCGAACAGCATGGATCCTGATCAGACTGCACGGATGCGCAGGCTGGTCTGGATCCATGCTGGTCGCAAACCCATTATGTTGGTTTTGTCATGACACAGCCCATTTAATGTATATATAAAACAGAAAAAAACACTCTTCTATTTCTGTCAGTTGTAGAAATATATGAATTTGTAAGAATTTTACACTGGCTGTCGGTACAAAAACTAAAAAAACGGGCTTTGCCGCATTGGAGCAAAACCCATTTCAATTTTTATCATTAATTTAACGAAATTCAATGAAGGCAATTATCACAATCAAATCAAATTTTCGAAATACAATCATTTTTCAAATTTTAAGGAAATACATTTCGTAGTTAAAACAACAATTCACTTTCACTGATGCGAACACAAAGAAAATTCCGGGCCTATATAATAAAGGGAAAAAAATTTTTAAAAAAAAAAAAAAAAATTTAAAAAACTAAAAAATTTAAAACCTTGGGTTTTAAAATTTTTAAATTAATCAGGGGCAAAAATGAGAAAACCCTTCCTAAAACTTTTATTGTTTAATTTTAGTCAGTAATTTACCCTTTGCAAAATGCTGTTTTTTTTCCCCCAAATTGACCCACTCATACTCGAATTTTCCACTTAAACCCCGTCCCCCCGAAATTAGTTTACGGCTCTGCAATATTTTAAATTTTGATCCCTTTCTTTCCACCCCAAAGCCTTTGTCTAACATACCCAAAAAACATTTTTCTCAAATTCGGGTTTGTGACTAAAATTTTTACATTGCCATTATTTTTTTATCGCAGTTTTTTCTCATTTGGCCATTGGGTAATATTTTTGAAACCCCTTTTAAAATTTTCTTTCCAGTTCCAACACTATTTTCTTGTTAAACTTTAAATTTTAGTGATTTTTCTAATTCATTTTTTTTAAAAAATGATTCACTGAAAATTTTAAAACAAATGGGGGGTCTGGAAAACATTGTTTTTCCCCCAAAATCGACCTTTTTCCACAAAGGGTCGGGAAAACAAAAATTTGCCCTTTTGAACTTTGGGCGAACGAGGCCGGGGACTGCTATCCGATCAAAAATTTTAAAAGTTTCATTTTGTGCGAGTATAAAATTCTTTTATCACTAACATAAACGGGGTTATTTTAAACCCTTTGTTTGTTTATTAAAGGGGCCACAACAAGCTTCAAAGCAGGGGGGCTTTCTGACCTTGAAACTCCCCCCTTTCTGAAACAGGCCAAACTCCCACAACCAGTTTTACCCATAGAATTTTTTTGAAGCCTTCAAAAGCTTTTTGTTTTTATTGCACATACAAGAACACAACTTTGAAGCGTCTTTACATAGACCGGATTTAACGAGATCATTTAAAGGGCCACAACTCTTCAAATTTCTTTTAGAACAATTGTTACACGCATCATCACATGCACAAAAATGTTCTGTTATCACAGCTTTGCTTGAGTCTGGTGAGTTTTCAGTATTTACATAAACACTTGTTGATGATTTTACAGGAACTGTTGATTCCTTATCTTTCTTTTTCTTATTTGTACTTGGGCCTGAAATCAAACGGAAAAGTTTCTTTAAATATGGAAAATGATGCATGTTTTATTACCCTGATAAGATAATGTGGTGTAACTACAACTGTGCAGTTCGATTAAAGCTTTCATTAAATCCCAATACATTTTTCTGGACTAGGCCTCATCACCAATTTGCTTTTCATCTAAAAATTAGTTTGTTGATAAGAAAAACAGACACTTGTGATACACAGAATTAATTAGTATGCATGCCTATTACAATCATTTTTTCCTGCACTGATCCAACAATAGTATATGACACAATTAATTAAGGTAAAACAATTTTGTTCATTCTTTATTGTATTTGAAGTCACTATGACTTTGTCTAGATCATATAGGGACTTAATAACTAGAAATTTGGCAAAATGACATGTGCATGCTCCTGGATTTTCTATAATTACACATTTGTCTTAAACGCACAACAAGGGCAACATTGCCACAACATACGCCTGTCACAGAAGTTTTTGACAGAGTGGGTTTTAACTGACCACCAGTGTCCCTTGATTTTACATAGACCCCCGCTTTATGTGCACGCAGGTTTAAATTTTTTTTGGTGAAATTTTATAAGTTTCATTAAAATTCCTCCATGGGTGTAGGAGATATGCTCCGGACAAAAATCTGACACCGACCGTCCAGCCGCCCGCCAGGGGGGAAACTATAATGCAACCCATTTTTCGAACGGGTGTATAAAACATGGGTCAGTTTGGATATCGGGAATTTCAGTATGATTTGGAATATTTCTAAAGATTGGTAAAAAAAAAGCATATTTGCCTCTGGGGAATGGGTCTTGTAATCTGACCCATAGTGGCATGCTGAGAAAAGGTATGGGCCAACAAAAGAGAGCCTGGTCAAATTAAACACTTCTGGCAAAGATTAGTTATTACTACTTGTATAGTTTAAAACAATACATACATAAGTCAATACAATTTGAATGGGTTGAAACAAGTTACATACTAGATGTGCTGTCTTTACAATGTTTATTTAGACAGAACTGGAGCACTGGTTCATCTATAGCCTCTATACTGATGTTCCTCAAAGTACTGTCACGATGAGGGTAAACTCGGAACTCCTCCTGCCCTCCATCACCCTCCTTCAACTTCTCCCTCTAAGATGAAAGTCAAGGATCATCACATTTATAAAAGATTTCACACTAAAATCTATAACAAATTTTACGAAAAAAGAAACTCAAAAATCTATCCTGCAAATATTTGCGGTGAAAATTAATTTTAATTACTTAATTATCTGACAGGGTCTAATTGGCATAAAATATTTGAGACGCACTAGAGTCATTTTCCTTTTTGTAGCAAATTATTCATGATATGATGCAAGTTACATTTGTGTTTGCAGGTAACATGTATAAATTCAATGAAATCTAAAGGATAATTCAATGAAAATTAATACAGAAACAATCCATGCTAATATTATTGGTCAGAGGCAGTGAACTGTTATCATCACCAAAATAGCAAGCTTCAGTGAATGTGGATAATTAACTTGCAAAAAACTGTTACCAAATGTTACACCAATGCTAAGCTAAGGTGAACAAAGAAAACTATTCGTCAAATCACGCTATTGAAAGCATGGGCACTTCTATATAACATAATGTATAAAGGATACAGTTTTTAATCTTGGTGGTTTCCATTTTTGTTCGAGATATTTCACGAGAGATTGTAAATGTCGGTCTGAACGAACAGTCACTCTCACACGAGGATTATGGGATACATCCTGCACATGCTGCCATGCCGAGTTTGTCTTTGGACGGAACTCCACTCTGATTTTTTCAGGCACCTTTGAACTAGGGTCTCTTTTAGGTTCTGAAAAAAATAATTCACTTTTCATATTCATTTCTAACATATGTATCACTATATGTAAATGTATGAAATTTTTAAATGTTCCACTTATCTAAATTGGTTAAGTAGAACTTGAAAAAAATTGGTTTCATAATTAAATTTAAAATAATATCTATACACCAATAAACCTTCCTATAATAATTAATATACAAGTAACATCTTCCTGTATGACTGTCACAGGTGTATAGCAAATCAAATACAAAAGCAGTATTGATGAGGAAGGTGCTTTACCTCACAACCCAGGCATTGTGGGTACTACTTGATCACAACCATGTTTCCTCATATTTAATCACTACTAATAACTTACATGAAGCAGAATCAATATTGGTACAAATAAGTCTTTTATTGCAATGAATAAGTTTAACCTAAATGTGGCCATCACTGTAGAATATTTAATCTTTCGTTGAAGTTTATAGGGGCATATAAAAAATATTTCATTCACCAAGCGAAATACACTAATGTTTCAAAACAATTCTTTATTCATTCTTTGATGTGGGTACCGTATACTGGCTAATTAATCATGTAACAGGGTGAGGAAAGTGTGCAGGTTTAAGAGCTATTGAATGGTATTTTGAAGGTTTCAGGTTAAAGCCTCGTTCTAGCTGCACATTTTCTCACCCTGTTTCAATTTAGTCTAAAGTCTTACCTTCATAGCTGTTCAATTTCTTCAAGGCATTACACACTGGAGTCTTCACTCTGAAAACAATAAATGATATTGCCAGTAAATATGACTACTAAAAGACGCAATGGCGTTTTAACTGTGAGGAATCAATATGGAAATGTGACATTATAATTATTTATTCAGTACATTGTACAGCAAAAATGCATTATTACATGATGCTTATAGAGCATAAATGTTGATAGATTTATTTCTTTTTTGGTGGGTTTTAACCATGCATCAGTATGGTAACAAGATTTTTCCAGCTTTACTAGAGGAGGACCTCAGGGGTCCCATCTGTATATTATTTCAGGCACAAGCAGGCACCTAAGTAGTACCGTACCACCGACCTTCCGTATGCTAGCTGGATAGCTTCGTCACATGAAAGAATCAAAAGTCCCTGGTGGAAAATTCACAGTTTGTATCCTTCGTAAAAATATTCTCCAACAGCCACATACATGTATTATTCTTGTGATAAATCAGTTTGAAAAACTACTCCCCACTTACCGTATCCTTTTCCCTTTAACTTTGATAGTAGCAACTCTGAAAGACAAAATAGAGAATTTCACATTTTAGCAGTTCAAAAGAAAAAATAACATATTTTATGACACATTCTAAAATCAAAATAATAAATTTTTTCTACTTGAAGTCTTTGTCAGGCAAAACTATTTTAGTAAGTATACTTTACAAACAGATTTAGTTTATACAAATTAATTTTATTTTGTGTTGGAAGGTATAAGCTTATTGAAATACTCTCTAATCCGTTCCTGAAACCAATCATTACTTAACAATGAATTTAAAGGTTCTTGCTCAAGGAAATAACAGCTTCCCGACTGCGTTATTACCCACATGTCCAGCAATTCTGAAATTACTAGTCTGACACATAAACCACTTGGCCACGCTAAACTCTTAAGTTCACTTAAACAAAGATATTTTTGGTCCAAGGATGATTGTATGAATGGGAATCCTTGACAATTTACCTTCCTGGACAATTCTTCACTCAATTATTCTATTTGCCTTTTTGCCCTATATAACTAACTATATACAATATATTTTTCTCGAAATTGTCTATTCAGTTCATCAAATTATTTGGCATTAAATCAATAATTTATAAGTACAAACTGTATCAATAATTAATCATTTTCTGAGTTTGAAAACATTATGTAAACATACCCTTGATGCACCAAGTCATTTAATTTCTGCCAGTTTTTGTCATTTGGATTAACACCTGAAACATATAACAGATGTTTCATTAATTAACATTACAATATGTTTATGGTGATAGATACATTTTTCCACCACTTATAGAGTGTTAATAAACTGATATCACATTACACATAATTCATCTGTAAGATGTTGTCTGTAAGTTTTAATTGCGACATCATGATTCATGAAAGGATTTTAGTCATGACATCACACTGTAAACTCAGAAGTATAAAAAAATGTTGACATTACATTGTTAATCTTAACATAACATTGCAAAACCTTGACATATATTATAGTGAAATATTGGCATAAATTTTTATTACCCTTCCAGATTTTTTCCGCCTTTTTGATTGGATATTGATCACCCGAAAGAAATTGATATAACCGAGCCAGACGGGTAATATACACACTGAATTTCCCCGTTGGGTACCCACGTTGTAAATGACATGCGCTGAGGTGATGCGCGTACAGTTCGATTTTACGAGGTGTAAATTCCGATTTACAATCACTTTTTAACTGTCAAATGATAAATATTTACCAAAGTAGAGTAATGATACAAATTCCCATCAGTATTGAAAACAAATATGACCTTGTGAAAGCTTGATATTAATTACAAAAAAGTGCTTTCAATAGACTACTCCTTTTCTCTTGTTTACATTCTTTAGGTACGGGAAAAATACGTCATGTATTTATGTGACGTCATGTTGTGATGAAGAGGTACCCTAAAGGGAATCTTATTTCGACGTTTCATTTGAAACAGCAATGACTTTAAAAAATCGTCTAAACTCGGCAGGGGAAGGGTAATAAAATTATTATTTTGGTTTTGGAGTGATATATGTGGATATATTACCTGCCAAGATAAAATATCACCCTCGCCTAACGGCTCGGGTGATATAAAATCTTAGCAGGTAATATATCCACATATATCACTCCAAAACCAAAATAACATATACTATAACCTTGACATTTCACTATAAACACGGACTATAACATTACAAAATCTTCCAATTATATTGAATTTTGTAAAATCTTGACATATTATTGTAGAATCAACACGTAACACACACTGTATATTGACACTGCATTTTAAACTCTTGAAATTGCATTATAAAATGTTAAATAAAAAATTTCGAAATTGTGTCATAAAACTTGACATAACTTTAATTTTTTTTATATCTTGACATTATGTTACCTCCTCTTAGCTTCTTTCTGAGAACACTGTAACTAATTAACCCATATAACTCCTGAATGTCTTTCTTCAAATCTAAAAATAGAAACATGAACATTTTTCAGTAAATTTGACATGTTACCCAATCTCACATGATAACTAGTATTGGTTTATCAAATTAAAAGAAACAAAAAAATAAATTCAAAATCAAAGTAATTACCTAACAAATCAATTTATTTGTATATGTCATATGTCAATCATACATTTGTTCATTAATTATAGATACACTGTTAACAAATGATATATAATTATGTTTCTAAGGTGTGTTTTAATACATGTGACATATGACTCCAGATGAATCAAAATATTTCAAGAAAGGATTTCAAGAAAGTAAAAAGATTCAAAAAAATAATTTTGTGTTATGTGTGATTAATGGCTGATTTTACAGTATTTATTACCATATTTCTACTATGTGACTATAGCAGTAAGTGCTTTTTTGCATATTTTTTATCTCTTTTTTGGTAAATCATGTACATGTAGATTGTAAGTGCCATTTGCAATGTGTAAATTATTTTCATTATTCACTTTACAATATTTTGCCTTTAGATACATTTTTAAAATTAACATGAATCATGAGGCATGTTGCTTTAACCCAACTACATAAAATACCAATTTTCAAAATTATGTATCGAAAATGGTTTGTTTAGAAAACTTTAGAAACATCTTTTAACAAAATCTGAGTATCAACCCAGACAAACTAGCTACTTGTTCAGGAAAGCTTCATAATATTTCAAATATCTGACATTTAAAAATCAAAGTTTAATTGATTTAAACATTTAAACACACTTTTTGTCATATCTCGGCCTCCAGTCAACTGCACAAATACCACATGGAATTGGTGGTTAAACACAAATGAACATCAGAGTCCATGTCCAAGATAAATTCTTACGAAGAAATTACATTTTGCCCAAGGATCAAACAACTTTCAGTTTACACTAATAAGCTATACCTTCAACAGGTTGTATAAGTTTGGAAATCTTATGCCATGTCCTGTAGTAGAAATGTCGCACTTGTTCCTTGTTCTTCACAGTGATAGGCAACACTCCTCCCTTCTTTTTACATTTGTTTACAATCAAATTGTGTATACTCTCAAAGTCCTTTCCAAACTGAAATTGAAATAACATAAAAAAATATGAACAGATATCCCATATGAAAAACAAAAGTTTCTCCCACTTGAAACTAAGGTTATATACCAGTTCTTATTCTAACTTATAAAACAAAAGGACACATATTGTCACCTTGGTGCATTAACAGGTTAACTCCTATTGAATAACATAAGGAGTTACCCCGTTATTGCACTAAGGTGACAATATGTTTCTATAGTATTGAGTAATGTATTGTTTGGAATATACAATAAATGAACACCAAAAATTGATTTTTCATGCTCCAACCTCCACAAGATGGCATAACAGGCTCCTCATGTGCAAGAATAGAGTCACAATTTACTCATAAAGGGGATTCTGACCCACATGCCACAAAGAGAAAGACATTTGAGCTTAGCTATGCATGCCAAATAAAATAGCAATGTTTCATAACTAAACTGTTTTTATTAAAAAAATATTAAAAAATTCTGCAGCATTTCTCAATTAAACCTTTAGCATCTGAAGAAACAATGTTTTACAGCTTCTCAAATTTATTTTTAAATAGGATTAAATCATTTTTAAAATTACATTCATCTATAGCCTTTATTTAGAGAAACTTAGTCATCTTAAAATTTCATGTTTTCTGATCAATTGTTAATGAGAGAATATCAATAAATGAACACCAAAAATTGATTTTTCATGCTCCAATTAACAACAACATATTAAATAATAAGATAACTTCAGAAGCTGATCATTTGTAAAAACAGACACAGATTGTTGATAACTTAATTTAAAGGTTAAAGCAGCATGCCTCCAGATTTATGCTAATTTACATGAAAATTTTGAAAATGTATTTAAAAGTAAAATACAGTAAAGTGAACAAAGAAAGTAATTTAACCATTGCAAAAGGCACTTATATTCCACATAAATTACCAAAAAGAGGTCAAAATATACATAAATACATCTTACTGCATTAGTAAAGCAGTAGAATTACAGTGATAGATACTGCAAAATCAGACATTAATCGCACATAACATGTAAATAATTTATTAAATATTGAATCTTTTTACTTTTCTCAAGATCTTAATACATTTTTTTAAAGACTGATTTTCTTGAAATATTTTGGCTCATCTGGAGGCGTGCAGCTTTAATAAATCAATAACATTCCTACTGTAAAACAGGTTAATACTTTCATTTTACTTGTACTGATACACTATATTGTATTGTTTAAGTTTTCTTAAAGTCGCTTTAATACCTCACAAAGGCCCTCAAAAAAGCTATCTTTGTCCTCCACACTCCATAGCTCCCACTGTCTCTTGCCTTTAGTTTCTGGGGTAGTTGTTACAGGGGGCGTCGCCGCAACCTTCTTTCCTACAACAAATATTGAAAGTACAGACAGTTCCGTTACTGTTAATGACATGTTAATATACTTTTTTAAGGTATAGATTTTCTATTAATGCCAATGGTACTGGTCTCCTTTTCAGAATAACATAATTATTACAAGACCCTATAAAAGACAACAATTTGTCATTCAATGGAAATACAAAAAAGCGGCAATCAATTAATTATAATTCAGGTAATGTATAATTAATTAAATTTGAATATTTTAATTAACCTTACTTAACTTAAATGAAGTTTTAATTGTGTATCCTGTCAAATTAAGTAACATTGTTATAGTACAAGTTGAATCAATTAGTTCATGATTAACTAACTGACTTTTCATTAAAAATATTGTAAATTTTAAGATTTATTTTTAAAAAAAATCTATTTTTTTTTTTTTTTTTAAATACATTTTTGCTTAAAATGACAATTTACCATACAACCTCTTTATCTAAATAACTTAACAACATTTTTCAAAAGCTGAACTAATCCATGAGTTTAAAATGTTTATAATATTATCTATCATAAGAATCGCTCCTTGCTGGGACATACGATAAGTATATCCCAGCTCCTTGTCATCAAATTTCCGAACCTTTCTTAACTGGAGATTCTGGAGGACTTAAATCCCTTCTTGGCCTTTTCACTATACGTGTACTAAATCTGGTGGGCTGTTTTGCTGTTGTCTCGACTGCAGATGTCGATGGTGTGGGCAAATCCTTGGATTTTCCTGCAATCTGACTTTCTTGCAAAGCATCTTGTTTAGACTGTTGCCTCGCAGTCAGTCGTCTCTCTGGTGGATTGTTTGTATCTGATGTTTTTTGCAAGTTCTTTGCTTGCTTTCCACTTTCTGGTGCAACCCCGACTGGTGACACAGCCCTAGATGTCATATTAAATAAATAAGATCAATGATTAATTGTTATCAAAATAAAAGCATATTTATTGGCAGCCATTTTTATTTTCTGATGCTAGTAACAAAACAAACATGCGTGCACTTTACGTCAAAAATTTGATGCTTACAGCATGAATTGCTCTGTAACATTGTGATATGTAATAAAAGCAAATAATTGATATTGTTTATTAATCTAGAAAAGGCAAACTGTGTGCACGATTGCAGTTAAAACACTTCATTTATCGCACAAAATATTTCCAAAATGGCGGTTATAGAAATTGATCATTTGATGTTTATTTTCTTACCCTTCGACGTTTTCTTTCAAGATTTCCTCGCCTTGAGCGCTCTGTCTTCTTTTTCTAGGAGGCATTTAGAAGTGTATGCTGGAATGGTTCGTCATATGAAAGTCGTTTCCTTCCATTTTCCTTGAAATAAAATATCCTTGTAGCGCCGTCAGTTACAAAAAGAGAGCAACAGAACGTGAAAATTAGTTTGCGTTCTTTCACATATCATTTCGCAAAATAATTCATAACATTGAACAAACAAGTGTAAATTATTCGTTCACAATGTAAACTATAAAGAAAATATCTAAACAGATAATAAACTTTATGATAAAGTAGAATAACAACTGTTCCACCCTGAATTCATCTCTTTCCAACTGCCTAACCAAAAATCTAGGTCATGTGATCAGAGCTGTCCAGTAGCGTTGCACAATTTTCAGTCATCAAAGTAAATTGTTTATTTATCTAATTAGTCCTAATTTATGCATGAGTTGTTCATAAAAGATGTCGATCTACCATTTAAAACAGTTTTCCAATTGCTATTTTTCGACAGAACGTGACTTATGGGATCATATACCGGCTTCAATTATCAGTTACTATCTCTACTATGGAGTATAAGGCTGTCAACATTAATATTTAAATGCTTTTATTTATAAATTCCATATAAGACAACAACTTTTCCCGAAAAATAACTATATTTTAGACATTTTGTTAAAGAAAGGAATTCACAATTATCAATTTCAATGACTAAAATAAAAAAAAAGGTTGGAATCTATTTCAAATATATGGAAAGGATATTATTCCCTCTAACTTTATCGATATTATATTCTTATTCATTCTAAATCTATTGTAAATTACCAAAAGAAAATATATTTAAAATCAAGTATGTTCATTACTTTAAAGTTCTGCCCAAAGAAATGTTTAAGGGTGGCATATTTAGTCTGCAAACTAAGCTTCAAAGATGCGCCTGTTTGCAGCTGTCAAAACCATTGTGTACATGTATGTTGTGTGTACAACCTGGCGGGAACCAAACATGGAATCTCTCGTTTTTCATTGGTCTATTCCTGCACATGTGTGGAAATCACACTAAGTTTAAAATAGCAACCTATGAAAACAGATTTAAGTGGATATGAATGAAAATAATCTCTAAAGCTAAAACCAATATTAAAAAATAAATATAGCACTATTTTCGCAGTAATGTTATCAAATTTAATATCTTATCAATTTTAAATAAACTAAAATATGATCGAAAAACATAAAATTGTGACTAAGTCATCGTGGAAGTTCATTGGCTTACTTTTGAGGCAACTTATGGGAATACATAAAAAGTAAATTTGTTAAACATATTTATAGAAGAAATGATTCACTTTTCATCAGGGATGCACTCTGAAATTTTTTAACAAAATGTATCATAAATAAAACAAACTTTTATAGTTTATCTCAAATTAGTCATTTAATCTCTTTCATAGCAGGTGCTTTCACGCGCTATGCCCCATAGCGACCTTAAACGTGACGTCACCAGGTGAGCGAGTATTCCGAATCACTAGCCGGTGTGGGAACGAGAAAGCATTCCTTAATATTTTGAGAACTTTCCTTGTAACCTTAAAAAATGACGACCACAGACTTGTATTCTGGCTATACTGCTGATGGAAAGCCATCGTCAAGGTTTGTTTGTTCAATTTATTTCATATGAAAATACAGAAATATTCGCATAATTTATTTGCTGAAGCGGAAAAGAATGTCATTTATTTTCTCGTCTTGGCTCGTTTCATTTGCATTCCACACCATTATCAATATGGCATGTTAGATATTTTTGAGGCATTTATATCTTATAGATTGATTTGTTTGAAACAAATTTTAATTAATCTTTGTAAATAGTTTCTGAATAATAGTTCTACGATGTAAAAAAAATGAGGCACTGCAAGGATTTCACAAATTTATGATTTCGTACTCAAAAATAATCGAACTTTTTTAACTTTCTAAAATTCTAGTAAGATTGTTCCATATACTAGAAAGAATCTATATCAGTTGTTGGAACAATCTCACTAGAAAGTAAAAACCTCATTTTTTTAAATCTTGCTTTAAAGTCGATTCATGATCAGCATTTTTAGTTGGCTCTTTTTCAGCAGACTTATTTTTTGCATCGGAAATTTAGTCATGCAGCTAAATTTAGGACTGAAGCTGCAGATATAAGGCTATAGCAAACGATTGGTCAATGGTGCGAGGATGAATATTTACTGCAAATGAAATAAGGGTACATTCTACGTGAGTGCACCTGTCAGCCCACAGTTGAAGTTGTTTAGCGCAAACAGTCTATTTAGGGGGTCAATGGCACTAAAAGTCTATCTAGGTTGTACACTGCTTGTGCCTTGCAAGTAGATTTCACAAGCATTCGCATCATTTATATACTACATATAAACTTTCCATATCCTTTTTTTCCGGTAAAGTCGACATTTTGCACAATTATTTAACATAGGACATATTTTCATATCTTCACAGGCTAACACAGAACAATATAGACTGTATAGGTCCTCTTGTTGACAGGGGTTTGACAGAAAATAATGGCTTACAATGATCTTCCATTAGGGAAAGCTTTCCATTTTAAAAGGAAGAGTTGAGTAATGATATCCAGATACTTGCTTACTTCAGCTTGACTATTCAAACTGTAGGGACAGCTATTGTACACTACCAGAGTCGGCATCACATTTTGGTTAAGTTTTTTGTGCAAATTGGTATCTCCTAAAGTGCCAAAGGGAATGGTTTGAAACTTCACACACTAATTTGAGAGCATAACAGGCTTCGCGAAACTGCTGAAAAATTTGCCTGACAATCGGTCAAGTTTTTTCAAATTTTTTTAAGTCTTGTCTGACCGAAAGAATATTTTTCTGACCGAATTTTTTTCCAAATATATGTATATGGTAATACCTTTGTGTTTTTTTTAAAGACATAGCAACTTTTAAAGATTTGCAACTCAATTTTATTCTCTTAAATAAAACATCAGTTTAATCCAGATTGATGGACTCTGTCAAATTTTCTCTGCGGGCGCCTGGACTCGTATTCCTTTTCTTTTGCTTTTTTTCTTCGTTAGATAATTTACGTTTTTTGCCTGGCGTAGCGCCATATCGTGTAATAATACAGTAACCAACATTTTGCTTCAGAGTACAAGGTCATTGAAAGTCGTATGTATCTAGAATTTGATTGGACACTTATAATGAAACGGCGAATCAAATGAACTCGTTTTACATTTTTTATTCAAGGGAGAAAACTCGGTCTTGATCGGTCTTGGATTATATTCCGGTATTCGTACCGAACATAAGGTCCGGAACTCGGAAAAACAATATCGGACCGGCCTGATTTTTGCCGGACATGTCTGACGGTCCGGCAACTTTCGCGAAGCCTGGCATAATATAAGATCATTGTCCAGCGCCTATGACTTACATGGTTTTGACAGAATTTTGGCCCATTTTGAACTTGGAAAATTCTACATTATTCTGGCTCTTGTTTTGCTATCAAGCACTAAAAAAAAGCCAAGAACGATGTCCTACCAACAGCTCTTGTTAAAAATAATACCTACATATGTATTTTGTCTTAACTCCAATAAATTGAAAAAGTGACTTTAGGTCAAGTTTAAGAGGAACAGACTCCGAACAATTTACAGGTTAAAACACATGCTTCTAATCCTGGAGTCCAATCTCTATCTGCTTTCTCAATCCATTCTCGTACCATTACTGGTTTAGACACACAGAAAGCAGATATTCAGCTGCGTGCATCATCCCACAACTAACAATATTGCTTTGATCCGGTTATACATTATTGGGAATACAAGAATTTTTACTTTTAAAGTTAAAACGCAACAAAGGGTTTTATTGGATTAAAATTGTTTTTTTTAGAGTATTGAGACCACCTGGTGGTGGGTCAAGTAACATTTTTGGTGGTGCAGAGCCAGAGGCACCCAGAGAACAAGTCCGACGAGAAATGGCACAGCAGTCACCTGCAACACAAACCCAGTCACCTTCAAACCCAACTACTGATGCTAATAATGAGTACCAGAAAAATAAGCCTAAAGGCAAAGGTATGTCTTTTAAAGTTTTACTGAAATTACCAGAGGAAAAAAGTCATGAAAAGTGCATGAATGCACTTGAAATTGATGAGCTTTAGAATAATGAGTCATATACAGTCAGAATAGATGCATGTAGTCGATATATTTGATTGATCCATTTAAATGCATTGTTCCTGGAGATTTAAGAATGGGGGTATACTGTGAGTTTGTAAATTGCTTCATTAACTTTGTTTAAATGTTGTGTTTTTTATGCCCCAAGGCATTTAATTTTTTAACAGTCTGTTCGTATAACGTTAACATAAAAAGGCAAGTTCAATTAAGTTCTATCTGTACTAATGGCTTCATTTTCACACTCTTGCCTATCAATACAAAGCATATATTTAGCAATTTTCCTGTCAATATTAAATGAGTGGATGGATAAACTGTTTTGTGTTTACCATTTTATTTTGATATACAAGTATGTTAATGTTTTATGAAAATCAACATATGTAAACAGTGATTAGAACATACTATGTTAAAAAATATACATACTTAACAGTGGACATAAAAGTGACCTATGACCATAACAAAAATTATCAGACATCCATTTAATTTTTTTTCCATTTCATTGGAGTAAGTTATGTTTGTGTATTAATTTTATAGATTTTATCGAGTAAGAAGGGGGTTCACATGTATGTGTAGGAAATTGATGGTTATGTGAATATTAACATATGTGAGATATTTATCTGTAAGACAGAATTTAGTTTTCTGACAAGGTGCTTGTCTGAGATAATTGAAGTAACAGATTCTTAACCCTTTATTTCTGAAGGCATTCTTGTCAGGCCTGTGCCTGTAGTAAAAGGGCCTGGTAGGCAAGTCAACCAAAGTGTATTGAATATGAAATTTTCCATTACATACCTGGTACATTTTTGAATAGTAGACGGTAAAAGGGTTTACGTTAATGTTTGGTTGTTTGTTGTTGAAGATTAAAATTTTGTTTTCTCAAAACATTGGTATCATTTGCGATATTTCTGTAAAATTAAAAAGTCATAAATTTGTACTTTTTGGTGATCTTGGAGTGAATAAAGCTGTAAAACAATAATTATATTCATGAATTTATATCACATCAAAACTAGTATTATCCCATGTTATAATAGAGTTATTGATCTATTAAATTGAAATAAGAAAGTTATTACATTTATTATTGATTTATGATTAGATTAAGTTGTTTATATCACCAGTAATGACCTTATTTTGTACATTTAATGAAAAGCATGCAGGGATATATAGTTGCAAATGCGTTATAATTTTATTACATAACACCATGTAATTTAAGTTTTATTGCCATATGAAGGTGTGGTATACATGTTGCTTGTACATAACATTATGTTAACAAACTGTCGTACATTTATTTCAGGCTGAGAAACGGAAATATTCGGTTAAGTTTATGTTGCGACAGTATTCTGTTTTTCATTATGCAAAATATTTATACCGATACATTATTTCTGTAAGTTTCTCTATTATTGTTGTATATATATATTTGAAAATACTGTGCAAATACTGGCAGGGTACATTTATTTGAATGTTTCAGGGGAAAATCTATTTTATATATAGATAAGATAAATATATGTTTATTTGATAATATTTATGATTATTACAGTTGTCTAAATTATAATGGTCTGTTGAAAAAAAATAATCTAAATATAGTATGATAGTGGCGTATAAAGAAGCATTTATCGATTACATGAGCCAATATTCATTATTGTGTTTTCACTGTTTTGAGTCAGAAGTTACTCATTGATTTTTCTCTGAATCATTTTCTAACTGTACTTGTTGGTATACACTTCTAGACAAATATTTTTGCTTGAATTATGTAGCTTGTACATCACTGCCACCTTTACCAGCCTTGACTTTTTGGGGCTTATTTTTTTTCTCATTTTCTCCCTGTGTCTTATTTGTACTTCAGGGGGATGGAAGTTATAATAAATAAACAGATAATATTATTATAATTTCATATCTGAATTTGTTTTTTTAATTTATGGACGTATGCAGTCTATGAAGTTTTGACGATTCAAAATGTTAGTTATCTGATTATTAATTAAATTATTTAATAATAAAAAATATTATGGAGAAGCATGGGGTTTTGACCAATTTAGTTGTGGCTAGGTATGATGTGGAGCCAGGGGGTCATACTGCAGTTGATAAGCAATTTTAGCAATAACTTTTTCTCAAAAATCAAGATTGAGGCTACGGTCACTTCCCAATTAAGTGAGAAAAACCATTGTACTGACTGAAATTTCTATCAGTCTGTTAAGAAAGCTTAAGTACAAAAACTCAAACTCAGGGTTGTTTTTTAACAGAAAAAAAAAATAAGAGGCTTTTAAATTTCAAGTGACAGATGTGACCCCCTGGGTAGATGATGTAACTAGCACCTAGTAGTCTAGTTAGTTCACCCTGTTACAAACAGTATATACATGTATGCAGCTAGTTTTTTCTCTCATATTGAATGCATTGTTTACCATTTATGACACATTTTCATATACATATTGTTTATATATTTTAGCTGAAGCACCATTTGCAATGTTCCAAGAAAGTGGAAGTTAGTATAAATATACATGTACATGTTCATTCTTTAAAATACAAATAATGATGGGGAAAAAAAACCAAGCACATAATGACCCATAATTCAAACAAGTTAAAGAAGGGATAAAACTAAAAAATATGTTGTAATTGGCTGTCAATTCACATCTATAGAAGATTTAATTATTGATTACGTCCAATGCACAGCTATCAAGGAGCTAATGTCTCATACAGTGGATTTTACTGTTTTAAACTTCTGTTGTGCACATTATAAAAGCATGTGTGCAGAACTTTGAGACAAATAAAGTACACCATTGATGACTCACAATTTCAGTGAATTGATACGTTTTTACTTTAGCTAAAATGTTTTGTTCCTGTCCCTTTAATTTACTTGAACAGTTTCATGTAATAAATGATCGAAACACAGTATATTCTTTGTTAAATTTAGACATTTAACCAAAGTTTAAAATACAAAAATGAAAGGATATATAGCCATTATTGACACCAGCATGAACAGTAGAGTCTGTTTTTCTAAATGAATTGACACAACAATTAAAAGTTTACTATTTCTTAATGAGATATCAGATTTTTTTGCCCATATTTGTTACAAGTTTGATTTGAACGTTACATTTAAGCTTTATGATTTCATTTTAATGAGGTAAGAGCATATTTTCATTTTTTTTTTAGGTTAATTAAATTGAAATTTTAGATTTTCCAGCATACTTTGTTTTGTAACACGGTTACACCTTTTGAAATGGAAGTTTTTTGAAAAGCTTAAACGAAAGATGTTAATTTCAATTCAAGATCAGTTAATTAATGTAGCCAAAAATTCATAAACATTCTAATGATAATTATAATAACCTAAACTACAAATGTAATTTGTTTATTCCCAAAGTACCATTAGCCAGTGATGACAAATCAAGTTTTACAACCATACATACTTTATCAATCAAACTGGGTACATGTGTTATACAGTAACCACACATAAAATGCAGTGATATTCCCAGTTTATAATACAAAGTTATCAATTTATATAATATCAAAATATTGATAAAAACATATACATTATAAATGATAAAGCATATATTTAGATAAAGAAAATCAAATATAATATGATAAATGATAAAAATAACTCAAGTCACCATTAAAATGCATGAATTAACTTGATAGTTTTATTTGTTTGAATCTATATTATTTGCATGTTACTTTCATATGAATGTGAATGCATGTTTTGTTAAAAAAAATTTACAATGTATGTACATGTATATTACTATTTACAGAACATTCCGCCCCATCTCAGTTTGACAAATGTGATACAGAATCTCAAAGTAGGAATATCTCATATTTTATCTTTATATTATGTTCTTTTTACTTGAAATATTACATTATTTGGACCGATTTTTCACAGACTGAAAGTTTAAGGATTCTTGAATAAAAGTCGAATGATAAGCTAGGCAATTGTCTGGAAGTTAATTTTTTCAAACCAACTTCAACATATAGTGATGTTTATTATATTGTTTTACTATTCTTTGAAGAAATACTTTTGTAAAGTAAAACTTCACATATATTTGAAATTAAAGTCATCATTTCCTTGTAACTACTTAGTCATGTGACATTGGTAGTGATGTACTGTATTGGTTCTGTAAACAAGGAAGAATTACAAACAATTTTCAATAATGTTTAAAATAAAAGTATCATTAAGATATCCTTACAAAGCTGAATTATATAAATTGGTAATAATGATTGGTTTTACTTAGTCTGTGTTTCGCAAATGACTGCATTATGCTTATAGATGATGCAGATTTTCGTTGTTACTCTGTAACGGAATATCGTAATGCTGTGGCCACTAATGCAGCAATCAGACAAAAGGCGCATGGAGCAGGTATCAGTTGTGCTAGAGTTGTTCCCCTTGTTATCTTTGTTGTTGTTTTAGTTGCTTCACATATTTGGTAAATTATCTCGCACTGACTCTTTTTGGTCACAGTTGGTCTGGGTTAAAAGGAAGGAGGGATGTAGGAATTTAAAGGTTCAATCAAACAAATTGATATCCTTTAAACCAATTACATTTGTGTAATTAGGAATGTGTATTTTTGAGCATATTTGTTAAAATGGAAACAAAGCGATGGATTGTCATCTAAATACTATTCTTACATGTGATTAATTCTTACATATACATAAACAGATCTCATGGTAATTTCATTTTCTCATTGGTGTTTAAGACTGAATCTGTATTAATTTACATATATACACTAATAATGTCTCCTAAAATTTTGTCTTCGTCCGACTTCACCTTGTCTGGCTTCCACAGGTCAAACTGTTAGTGGGGTTTTGACGAAAGTTCACAGGAGTGATCAGTACCAACCCTAGTTGAGCATATTGTTGGTATCTTCTGCTTCGCTGCACAAAATTGTCACCAGAGAGCCAGAGATAGAAAATTCTTGCCAGTTTTCACAGGTCAAACTGCTGGGGGATTTTAATGAAACTTTACAGGAGTGATCAGTGCCAAACAAGGTTGTGCATATCCATGCACATTCTGCTTCACTGCACAAAATGGCCACCATAGCTAAAAATAGAAATAATCTTGTCTGGCTTTCACAGGTCAAACCGCTGGTGGGATTTACATGCTACTGTTACATCCTTAGAGTTCATACATGGGAGACATGTTTTTGTGACAAAAACCCCTTCTAGTTAGTTTTAATTGGGTTAATGGGGTAGGATAAAGTTAGTATTATTAAATTTCTGAGAAGGATCACTTTCTAACTAGAAATAGTTTATTAATTTTATCATATTTAACCATAATATATTTAGAAACTTTAATAATAGTATTGTTTATCAACTCTTAATCCCACATTTAGAAATTGTCCATTTATCTACACATGTTAAAGATCATTTAAAGAGCTGATAACTGATTTCAAATTTTATATCATCTCTTGTGTCATTTCATGTTGCAAAACTTTTGAAGTGCTTAAAGTTTTCAAAAATTAGCAGTCAATGTTTTGTTCTTGGTTTAACATAGTATGTGTGATCCATTTTAAAATATACATGTTGTTATGCAGTGGCAGTGAGAACAAGTTTTTAAAAAAAAATAGAAATAAAATTTAGGGCACACTTTGTTCAAGCTTCAAATAAAGTAAGATTTGTCAAGGGAGTTAATAGACAAAAGGTTTAGTTTTATTGTTCCTAAATTCATACATGTGCCGGGACTGTCTTATACAATCAGATTCAATACATTAGAATAAAGTAGAGTTAAACATCTTTAGACACTCACTGAGTCACTGACTGGAAATCAAACCCCAGAATTCGACCGGAAATGGCCTACACCTATGATATCTGTAAAAAAAATATAAAAAAAAATAAAGCCTTCTCTCAAAAACTTCTATTAAATTAACAATTAATTAATTATTAATAAGAGAAAAATAAAATTCTGTTATCAGTTACACAAACTAATGTATGTTTCTAAATTATTATTACCAAATTAACAACAGTTGAAAGTAGAATGTTAGTTATTGTGCTAGCTTGTTAGTTTTGTTTTGTATTCTTTTTTCTGGTTGCAGTGTGCACATCTTTTGCATGACTTGTTACAGTGATTTCTGCTGTGTAATCTTAATTCCCTTGTACTGAATAATTCTTTTTTCCTTTTCAAAATTCTTGAATTCAAATATTAAAGCAAAACATTTGGCAAGATCTGCTTTCCTCTTTTTCTTGGCTTATAATAAGCAGAAATGTTAAATTTGGTGAAATACATATTCCAATTATAAATTAAAAACAAAAAAATTGTTGTTTTAAGTATAGCAATTTCATGCTCATTCTAGAATTATAAAGAAAATTGAAGAATTCTTTTTTTATATTCAATGGAAAATACATTTATAATTAAGTCTTTTGAGAAAAGTCAATTTTTAATTCAAATGTTTAAGGAGAAAAATTTCCACAAATACATTGAAACTGTTTTAAGAATTTTTTTAACAATTTTAAGAAATTACAATACAGTGAAAATAGAATGAAATTTAGAAATTAAACAATTGAGGTTTTATATATAGCTACTGGTGCCTTTAACCCTATAACCCATGAAGAGAACCAGGGGTCCTCTGGGTGCAAGGAATATGATCAAAGAAAAATTCATCCCCAGCAAGTTATACGTAATCAACAGAATCAAGAACAACCTGTTCGTATGGTTAGGGGACAGGGAAACAACAATACTGGAAAAGGTACATTCCCATCTTTTAATTACCAGAAACTAGAAGTGTGATCCTTTCTTTATTAACAGTTCTTTAATCTTTAACCGTTAGCCTATTGACGGCAACTGAATCTACCCATGTGACCGGTGCAGACCAAGTTCAGCCAGCACATCCGTGTCATCTGATCATAATCTGTACCCTTCAATACTTAGTTACATTCATATTTTTAATATTTCCCTAAAAATGATGTAATGTTTTGTATAGGATAAAAGATAGATACGTCCATTTAAAATATTTAGCATGGTTTATATAGAGTATGATCGGCATGCACAGTCATGACTGCTGGCTGTCGAGATATTACTTTTGGCTGCTCATATACTTTATTCTATGAAATCCTTGTCATTAATAATGGACTTTCCAAGACAGGAATAAATCAATTGCACAAATTTGGTTTAATAAATGCTGATACATATATTGAATGTAGGTAATATTTAAGACATGATATTTAATGTAGACTCTTTTTTTGAAATAAAAATATTTTTTAACAAAAGTGGTATGAAAATTATATTAATTACATGAAAACCAACCCCATAACAAACTTGTTGTAACAAAGTTTTTAACTCATTCTTACAATCGTATCACTAAGATATTACACGAAGCCAATAAAAAACTGAATGTTAATGGGATGAAAACATTGTCAATGAAACAAAAGCATGGTTTGTTGTGTTTTTGTGAGAAGATCAACATTTACATTCTTCAGCAATTTTTGAACTGCAAAGATTTTCCTCGTCTCATAAGTTGAAAAAAGATTTTGATCTTTCACCACAACAAACTTTATGTGTTTATCATTTTATGCCAATTTTGTTACTTTCAAGTAAACAATATGGTTAACTATTGAAAAAATAATTTTGTAAACAAAGTGTGTATACAACCAATCTGCAATTAAATAAGAAATTTAAATCAGTACCTGGTACTTCTTTGGAAAACCTGTGAATTATTGCATAAAGTTCAATATACATTCAGAATAACCATACCAAATAACTAAACTTGTAAATAAAGAAATTTATTTAACATGTGGAAATATTGATTTCTATGTATACAGATGAAGGACCACTTAATGGTATTTGTAATGCTTTTTGAGAGATGTTTGTAATGTTATGTATTTTGTAACATGGATATTTGCATGATGGTATTAATGAGGTTATATTTCTTGCATGCAGGGAATGGTACGCTTGTAACATTAATATGACTATTGCATTATTGCATCATGTTATTTCTAGTTATTGCAATGTTATTTCTATAATTTGCATGTATTTAATACTAAAATGTTAAAACATATTCTTAAATCTGATACTGGTACATTGGACCCAATGAAAATTTTGTCCCCCCTCTGACGGCTTTAAAATAATGAATATTAATTTACTTACCATGGTAATATTGTGACTGGGTAACAACACGGTGTACATTTTGACCATGCCATGGTCATTGCTAAATTGTCTTGCAATCATAATTTCATATTGACAAAAAACTATTGTTAAACTTTTTTGGGGGGTACTCATTGTCCTTTTCATTGTCTGCTTTGGTTTGGATATTGTGCACAGCTTGTTATTACAAAAATAAGACTATCCATTAATCCCAAGCCTGTCTGGAAGTTGTCCAGCTAGCTTATAAAAGGTCACTTTGTTCTCCTCTTGTGCTTAAAATGATATATATAGGGGAACCAGTCTTATGGTCTGTTTCACACAAGAAAAAGTTGAAAAGTTGCCATTTGACTTCACAGTATAGGTGTTAGTAAAAATCTAAATGATACACATTTTAAATTGAAAATATAAATTTCCATTATATAAACATGTACTATTGCATCTTAAGTTTAAGATAAAATACTGGTCAAAAGAATGTTTAAGGAATGTTGTAATTTACCATCTTACGCATTTTTGACAAAATGGAGGACTGTGCTTGTGTAACATTATTGTAAGAATAATTATCATTTATTATGTTTGCTTCAATGATATGTTGAAATGTTTGACTAACATGCATGATTGTGAACCATAAAACTTGAAGGAATCAGTGTTAATTGAGCTTCTTTTATACAAGACGGAAACATGATCAAATGCTTATACGATTAAATACAAAACATAGCAATCTAGAGTTACATGTTGTTCAGAGATGAATGGCTGTGCATTGTGACTTGTAACAAAGCTAAAAGAAGCTTTGAAACTTGATGAGAACATTAAAGTTTTAATAAATTGGTCTTTGTGTAGAAAATGGTTTAAAATGAAAGAATAAATATATATAATGTATGTAAAAAATTATGTTAGAGTTAATTCATATATTTGAGGGGAAAAATAGATTTTAAAAATGATGAAGAAAATGTTGTGTTTTCTAAAATCCACTTTCTATGAACAAGTAAAAATATATATATTGATATATAAACAAAAAAAAAGCAATTATATTTGTGATAAAATTTTACAAAAGGTAATTTTGATAAGTTTTATTTCATTTTCAGATAATCAGCCATTTGGAAGGAGATTAACGAAAGTCTATAGTTTATATTATAACACTAAAGATTTTCATTTGTATTGCAGATTTAACTGGAATGAACAGTAGTCTTTCATTGATTGTTTTTTCTCTCTATATGTAAGAATATTACACGATAATTTTATTATGATAATTATATGAATATTTTATATATTTTACAGTTCAATACAACCCTATAACTGGTGAAGAATATCCTGCTGACTATGGACAACAGGTAAATTTTGTCTACATTATATACACCCCCACAAAGTTTTCATATTCAAGAATCTGTTTTATGTGGTATAAGGTATATAACAAAGGGAGATTACTATGACAGTATTAATCAGGCATGTGAGGTGGAGTATTTAGCGAAAGAAAATAACTGCTTCAATATCTTGTTATATCTGGGGATGATATTGGTCAGTCACCAATTGGTGACTTAAAGTGTAAATTTCTTTATGATGTAAATTGGGTCCTAACAGCAAAACTTAATAATTAATGCTTATGAAGAGTTCATTATAATGCTTGATAAAAGCTGATTTATTCAGAAATGTAAAAATACTTGTTTAAATTAACCATTCATATGCTAATCATAAATTAAAATTTACTACCATCTTAAAAATCTTTAATACAATTATCTACAGTAATGTTCTGTACATAATTTTGCAATTCTTACATAGTTACTTCATAGTTGTTTAGTATTGGTCATACTTGATAAAGATCATTGGATCATTGTTTTTCCCCCAAAATGAAATTAACCAGTCTGATAACAAGAAACTATTTACTTGCCCTTAGGATATGGACCATTTTGATTTTATTTGTTAATACATGATGTTTAGATGACGAAATGGAATGGCTTGAATGTTTTAGATGTAAAAGTTAGGTTACCTCTGATTATTTTAGCATTATGATATATGTAAGGCATGATGCCCCTGTATCAAACATATGCTGGTGTTAATAGATATTACTATCACATAATTATGACATGTTGAAATTGACATGTGCTCTCTTTTGCCTAATCTGGGGCTTATATTTTTAAGAATCATGAATTACTTAAAATGAATTATAAAAAGTTTTTTGTTTTGTTTCAATCAATTTATTACTATAATATTGTTTTTTGATACCAAACTTTTTAAGATATTTTTGGGGTTCAAAGAAAACTATGCTAAATATTTGTACAATTACTAGGTCACATTTTTCTCTGTCCAATCCCATTGATGTATAGATGGGTTGGGAAATATTTGTATGTTTATCTTGCATTACATAAACATTTATGGTTGAGTAGATAATGATATGAAATAACAAATGATGCAAATAGTGATATATTTATTTCTCCTCTAGGCTGTTATGATATGACAAATATACTTAAAAACTGTTATTATTTTGTGACATAAACTTAGTGTAAATGTTGCATGGGAGAACAATCTTATATATGAAAAGAATTATTGAATTGCTAAATGTGTCCCCTACATGATACTGTACCATTACGTAGCTTTGTTTTTCTTTACATCTATTTTGAATATAGCTTTAGTATAATATCCCTTTAAAAGAAGAACTGGTTTGGTGTCAACATATGTTATTATTTAAGCCATTCTGTGATGAAAGTCAATGGCTTATTTGAACTTCTCAAGCTATGCTTCTTGGTTTAATGTGAGGAAATGGTTGTGAACCCAATATAGCTTGAACTTATGGACTTTTTGTTGCAAGACAGGTCTACACCTCTAGGCTATTCATCCTCATTGGAGACTATAATTAACAATCATTCATGAATTAAAAGCATATAGATAAAAATATACTTACAACATTAATCTATAATATAATGTTATAAAGAAGTGTTGATATATGCAGATTTTAACAATGTGCAATATCTTTCAACTTCAACATGTTAATATTTCTTTTTGTGCCCCCACGTTAGTGGCGGGCATTTAGATTTACCCCCGTCCGTCCGTCCGTCCATCTGTTCACTTTTGTGTCGCACGTAACTCAAAAAGTATTTGACCTAGAGTCATGAAACTTTATAGGAATGTTGATCAGCATGTGCAGTTGTGCACCTGGGTATTTTCGTCTGGATATTTTTAGTATTTTCAGAGTTAGTGCCCTTGACTTAGTTAAATTTTGCAATTTTCAACTTGTGTCGCATGTAACTCAAAAAGTATTTGACCTAGAGTCATGAAACGTTACACAAATGTTGATCAGCATGTGTAGTTGTGCACCTGGGTATTTTCGTCTGGATATTTTTAGTATTTTTAGAGTTTTGCCCTTGAGTTATTAAAATTTTGCAATTTTCAACTTGTGTCGCATGTAACTCAAAAAGTATTTGACCTAGAGTCATGAAACTTTACAGGAATGTTGATCAGCATGTGTAGTTGTGCACCTGGGTATTTTCGTCTGGATATTTTTAGTATTTTCAGAGTTATTGCCCTTGACTTAGTAAAATTTTGCAATTTTCAACTTGTGTCGCACGTAACTCAAAAAGTATTTCACCTAGAGTCATGAAACTTTACAGGAATGTTGATCAGCATTTGTAGTTGTGCACCTGGGTATTTCCTTCTGGATATTTTTAGTATTTTCAGAGTTATTGCCCTTGAGTTAGTAAAATTTGGCAATTTTCAACATGTGTCGCACGTAACTCAAAAGTATTTGACCTACAGTCATGTAACTTTACAGGAATATTGATCAGCATGTGCAGTTGTGCACCAGGTATTTTCGTCTGGATTTATTTAGTATTTTTAGAGTTATTGCCCTTCACTTTTAAAAATTTTTGCAATTTTCAACTTGTGTCGCAAGTTTCTCAAAAAGGATTTGACATAGTCATTAAACCTTATGGGCAGGTTGCTCAGCATATTTTAGATTTGCACCTGGGGTTTTGCTTGTGGATTTATCCAGTATTTGTAGAGTTATTTCCCTTGAATTAGTAAAAAGATTGACAGAACAGTGGCGCGGTGGGGGCACCCGTGTCCTATGGACACATTTCTAGTTATCTTTGCAAGTAATAATTGTCTATAATGTATGCTTGGCTTATAATTATGTTATGTTGCTGGTGTTTTATTGACAAATACACAAGAGATTTTAGCCTTTGACTTGGAAGAATTTGTCCGGTCTGTATGTAAACTGTAAGAATCAGCATGCATTAATATTTAATTCAGCAGGGTAGGGGTGTAACTGATTAAGTTGCTTACTGCTGAATATTATGATCCTGAAATCCCTGGATTTATCAATGGATAATTCTAAATTCAAAGTAAGGCCATTCTATCACAGGAAATCAGAATAGAATAAAGGGATGGTTATAGAAATTCAGATTTGGTTAATGTACTCAAGAATGGCTTATAGAGAATTGCATGTTAATGTAAAAACTGCTTTAATTGGTGTCATAAAACATTTGTCATTAATCATTTATTTTGCTATTTTATATGATATTGCTGTCTTGGCTTATCAGTTGCTTAAAGCACATGACAAATATTGAGATGTTTTATAAACTATGTATGAAAATTACAAGATGATAAAATTAATGATTTTATTAGACTTTAGTTGAATGGGAAAAAAAGAATTGTCTACATTTAAGCAACTGTTAAATAAAGAAAAAGATGTGTTTGGCAGGTTCATCATTTCAGGTTGACAGTCCAGCAACACTTCATGTATAATTCTGCACATTTTAATTCCCATAACATTACTCCGGGGATAATTAATATCTACATGAAGATAATTTCTAATGATATTCATGTTGAAAAAAATGGGATGTTTATCACTATCATGTATATATACAAACTGATTGCTGAAAATTATGGTTGGAAAGTAATTCCATATTCATGATGTCTCTCACACTCTTTTGGCTATGGATACCTTCAGAAAGTTAATTCCTTGAGTGGTTTTTATGCCACTACTAATTAGGGGCATGGGGCTTATAGATCTGCCCTTATTTGTCATCTATAAATGGACAAAAGAGCAGAACGTGGGGGAATCATCAAGGACTTGAAAGGGTTTTAAAAACAGTTAAGACTAATTCATAATTCTTGATAAAAATGGAATAAATAAGTCACATGTGCAGAATTTTAATGAAGAAGTGATGGATGGATCATTAATAAAAGAGATCATGCTCTCATGTATCATACTAATTGACATGTTTTGACCCCTCTTACATTGCAGGGTCAAGCCCGCAGACAGTGTTAAGTATATTTATATTGCTAGGGTCATGTGATACATAAATGGTACTAGTATCAGTGGTTTCTCTTTAACATATTCCTCTCTTGTAAGGAACAGTTTTTCATCTATTTTTCATGACTCCTGGCTTTTACATGGCCATTTTTTAGGGATAAATGTTCACTTTTGCTTTTTAGTAAATATTGCAACAGTTTTCAAATCTGGCTTTAAGATAATATAGTATTCATAGTATAGAATTTATTTCTTCAAACCTTTAAAATCTATATAGTTAGGATGTCACATTTAAACTTTGATAATATATAGATATTATATACTGTACAAGACATTGATGTAATACATTATTGGAGTACATATTGTTATAATTATGTTGTTCCATCGTTATAATAACCACACATTTTATGACTAAAATTGTTGATGTAATAAGTTATTGTTGTATAAAATGTTTAAAACTAATATCACCATGGTAAATTGTCATAGAGGATAATAAACTCTGAATTTTGTATTTGTGTGTGCAAACGTTCAGTTGTCTTTTCCTAGCTGACCAAATTGTTCACTTTTAACATTGTTTAAAGAAACCTTTACTGGTTAATATTTTGTATTGAATTTAGACTCTATATTGATAAAAATTATCAATTTCATCAGTAACAAAGCATTTCAGTTAAAGTATAGTATTATGATATTTTATATTTCCAAGCCAGACAAATTAGCACTAAGGAGCATTGGATATAAGTTTTCTGATATTTAGAGTATAAGTGACTCTTGCACAATTTTTTCATGTAATTAAAGATCTATGAAAAAATACAATACAAAAAGAGAACCTTATCACTACCATTAGTATAACTTGTGTATACATGTTACTTGCATGATTTTCAGTTGCATGTTGCTTTTATTTGCATATAGCTGTGTACAAAATTTTAAAATGAAGTCACCCAAATGCTGTATGGCAGCAGTTAAGTTCTTCCCCCATGATTTCCATTAATCTTGGAAAATGGTTAAGCATTGATAGCTCTTATTGTCCATGTGCAGTATTATAAATATCAAGGACATGGGCAATCATATTGGATTAAGGGAAATGGGGGGCTTTATTTCTTTGAATATTTCTCTTAATAGTTACAATAACTCCACACTTTATGCCGTTGATGTTGGAAATGCTATCTTTGTGATCATCAATGTTTTACCATAATTTCTATAAGAAAAAGATCTATATAAAAAGCAAACTGCGTCAAGGAACATTTCATAAAAACATAAAGCTACCCATGGTCAATGATAATAATAGATGATAACTATTGATAGGGTTCTCAACAGTAGTAAAACTTTCTTTGAGAAGATGGTTTAATTTTATTTTCTTCTTTGTTTTGTTTACAGAAAGGGGAAGAAAAGGAAGAGCAAGAAAAGAATGAAGATGAAGAAACTGAAAAAGATAAAGATGAATCTACTGATAGTCCTACTGATGAAAACAATAGTGCAACAGAGCAACAAGAAGCTACACCTGCCCCAGTTGTTGAAACTACACCAGCACCATTTCAGAAAGTTCGTCAGCCACCAGGTGGTAAATCCTCTGGCTTATGGTGATGACCAATCAAATATCTAGATTTAGACAATTTCAATGAAACAAAAACAAAACAATGCTTCCAGTGTTTGGTTTTTTTGCATTATCCTTAAGAGGAAAATGAAAAATGTTAACTTGTACAAATTTGTTTTTTTGCAATAATTTCTTCTAAAGTGTTAATCTAACAATTGAAGGCATTTGAAATTTTAGTGTTAGACTTGATTCAGTCATTTATTTTCATGCATTTTATAATGGGCTATGTAGCTTTGCATTCCATTTCATGAAACTAGTTTCTCGCTTTCATTTATAGGAAGGACGGAGAGATAATGAACTATGTTTTTTCTTATATTTTATTTTTTTGTTGCTCTTTCTAATTTAATGTTATATTTCTTGTGTTAACATGTTTTATTCAGGCCTGTGTTCTTTTATTTATAAAATTCAAAAAAAAATGATCAAACAAATAGAAATGTTTCAAAACATCATTTCTTGTGATACCATATTTTCAACATTATTATATTTTGTTCCATATCTAATGGGGGCCATTTATATTTAGAAGTGTGCATAGGACTTTTGTAATACAATCTTTTTTAGTTCCTTTCATTCCAAACTTAATATTTTTGCTCTTCATATTTTTCGTGGTACAAAAGACATGTTGTGTATATTGTTTTCGTTCTTTTTTTCCCCCTTATTTTTATGTTTTGTCTAACAAACTTTTGTATGTGAAATAGAATATTAGAATTTTTCTCCACAATCACTTATTATACGATTGTATAAGTTTGGATCTTAAGATTTTTGTTTGAGATTAATCTGTATAGATAGTTTCGACTGCCCACCGAATATAGGCAATCAGTTTCACATATTAAAAAATCCTAAACACCTTTGTAGCTTTACTTGTGATATACACATGCTTGCTGTAATGGTGAAAAACGTCACATAAATTGTTGTAAAAATAGTGTAACGATAAAGAAGTTGTTGTTTTTTTTCATAATGCACAGTGATGTCATATTATATCCGGTATGTTCTGTGATCAATTTTGTTTTACTAAATTATGTCCATTTATTTTGTGATCAATAATAATAAAGTACACCAGTGTAACTTGCTTTAAATGTATGTAAGTGTATTGTTTTAAGGAAGAAAAAAAAGGAGGAAAAGTGGAGGTATATATATGTTTAATATATATGTTTAATAAAAGTTTGCTTTATATGCATGTGCTTTTTTAAAGTGTGAACAAAATAAATTGTAAAGGGACCCTTTGTATGTTAAACATGACTGTAATACACATGTATGAAGAAGAAAAAAAATGGGGATCTAATATCGGTGAATTTAGAAAAATGGCATCTAAAAGTTGATTAAATCTAAGCGTTAAGTTCCATAATGCACAAAGGGACTTTGGATAATATATAGAAATACTTCTGCTTTGAAAAGATAAATTCAACATTTTGCTATTTGACATTGATATTCTAGATGTAGATTTATTATATATGTATGTGCGAGCAGATTTATTTTTGCATATTTTTTTTTATTGGAGACTTAGATTTATTATTATATTATTTTTGCTGTAACTATGCATTTATGTAAAAGTATTAAAATAGTTCTCAATTTTGAATCAGCTATGCTCTGTCTACTTGAGGAGTGAAGAAAACTTACATTTAATTACTGTTTTGTTGGAAGGGGAAATTGTATTACATAAGAGCACAGCATGACAAAATCTAAATGGGGGAAAATTTATTTAAAAGGTTATATATGAACAATTCTCAAACTGTACTCTGCATTTTAGTCATTTTGGGTTGAAGGTCATTAACATTTGCATAATTAACTCATTTTATTGGTATTATATAATAGCAATATTTAAACTTACATTTCTATATTAATTTAAAACGACTTGAAAATATTGAATAAAGATAATCCCCAAGTTGAATTCAATAAAGTGTTACTTGACCAGATTGTTTGTTCTTTGTATATATATGATATTAGCAATGGTTGTAACTACTGTTGTTTCCCCCCACCCCCCTGGAGTGTGGAGTCTATATTACTGTAAGTCCAGACTAATTATGAAGCTTGCAGCTTACTTGATCAAGTTCGCTTTCTTGAACAAATTGGTACTGTTTTTAAAGCTCGGATATTGGAAGAGTAGTCACCAGGACAGTTTGCATTACATTTTGGTTTAGTTTTTGCTTGCAATTTTGTATCTTCAAAACTATTGAAGGGAATTGGTTACAACTTCTTTAAGAGTATATAATAATAGGAAGTCACTATACATGGATTTTGAAAGAATTATGGCCCTTTTTGAACTTTCGACATTATTCATGCTCCTTTCTTACTATCAAGCACTGAGAATAGTCAATTTGGCTGTCTGTGGCAGCTCGTGTTTTATGAAACCGAAGTATTACCAGAATTGGGCTTGAAATCACGATCCCATTGTTAAGACAGAGACCTTTAACAGAACGCCACATATTTCCCTGAATGACAAAAACCGTACCGGTAAAAGATAGAGATCTGTATGAAACTTAATCACTTGTAACAAGTTTGATAGAAATCAACTGAAGTTATCACGTCCGACATATTTAAAACCGATGTATTGTATGTGATCGTTAGTGTGTCGGCTATATCGCTATAATTATATGGAATGCAAACATTTGGTAAGGGAAACAAACCTTGACGGCATGGTTTTCATTCTATAGCAGTTTTTTCCCTTCAATCGTTGCCAAAATTACTTGGATCTTTAAAGCGTCATTCATCTTTTATTAAACAGTTCTATGTTGTTCCAAATTTCAGTAATTTTATTTTGGAAAAGTGGAATCTTTCTTCAAAGCTGTGTCCCGGGAGCTAAAATAAAATTGTACGTTAAGTTCTAAAAAATAGAAGTTCTAGAAACGAATCGTCCTCTTTACTAAAGCGGACTGATAGATAAAAGATGTCGAGTGGTTTCCTCATTGTTCATGTATTTTACCGCCGGCAAATTTCATTCTTCTGAGTTGATAATTTATCTAAAAAATAACATGTTTACTCTTTAGAAAAGCTAAAGGCTGCATAAAAGTTTTTTAAGCGAGTTTCAGTGTCTGCTTACTATCTCCCACCAATGGAATCTTTCAAACCGGAAATGTGACAAAAATATCCTTTTTATTCCTGGCGATTTAATTTGTCTTTTTGGGAATGCGATATGTAGTACGTGTATCTTTGATATTAAAAGCTTCCAAAACCAAAGCTGGATACAGTGGCGGCATGGTCGAGTGGTTAACGCGTCGGACTAGTAATCTAATGATCGCTAGCCACATGGGTTCAAACCCCGACAGCGGCAAGTCGTTGTTTCCTTGAGCAAGAAACTACACTCATTGCTCAGTATTGGTTGGTTCCAGGAACGGATTCGAAAGTGTGTCTATAAGCTTATAGCTTCCTACACAATCGAACTAAAATAAATTCTGAATAAACCAAAGCAGGATACGTGCACTAAATAAATTTATCAAAGTATCGGATACGCAACATGTCTCCAGACAGGAGTTATTTCACATTCGCACACTGTATCATTAAACAAGCTTAATCGAGTAGCATCATCTGTTTTAATGTTTCTTATTAAATGTTTCTTGGTCAGCTTCCTATTAAAAATTTCTTTAAATTGTATTGAATCTCTTCTTGGGCGTCTGTGGCCGAGTGACTTATGTCGTTGACTTAAAACCACCGCTGTGGGTTCGAATCCCGACAAGGACATTGTATTTGTTTATGTGAGGAAGTTATCCAGTTAGCTTACGAAACGTCGGTGGTTCCACTCTAGTGAGAAATAATGCACGGAAGGGCACCTCTTCCTCCACCAGTAAAGCTTGAACGTCGCCATATGACCTATACTGTTTCGATGTATCGTAATCAACAATCAAACGAATCTCTTCTGACTGCAAATATTTTGGTGGCGTGGCTAAATTCTTCAGCGCCTAGGGGTTATAATATACCAGTTCCTTGGTTGACAATATCCACTATCACCCCAACAGACTTTTTTTATCTATTTATCACACTTTTCAAAAGTCATTCGAATCTGTGTCGCCTCTACAGTGTAGTGGCGACCTATAGGGATCACTTCTTTGTCGTCTGTCTATCCGTCCGCCCGTCACAAAACTTGTCCGAAATATATACTCCTCAAAAACTACTGGTGTAATTTCATCCAAAGCTCAAGTATTTGTGCATATCACACGAGTTTTCCGGTTGAATGATTTTTGGCCGAGTTATGGCTCATGTATAAAAAAGTTGTTTTTGTGTGTGTTGTCAGCTACACAGAAGCTTGTCCGGATTACTTCTCAGAAACTACTGGTGCAATTTCATCCAAACTTTACAGGAATGATCAGTATCAAGTGTTGTTCTGCATAGCATCGGCTTTTTATGGTTCAATGATTTTTGTCAGAGTTATGACCCTTTAGTTATTTTTATTTTTAATGTTTGTCCGGACTACTCCTCTTATACTTCTAATGCAGTTTCAATGAAACTTTACAGGATTGATTGGTAGCTCAAGTACTTGCGCATATTACACGGATGTTTTGCTTGAATGATTTTTGATTGAGTTATGGCACTTTAATAAATAGGTTTTAATGAAGTTTATCTGGTCTACTCATATACCACTAATGTAATTTCAATTGAACTTTACAGGATTGACTGGAAGCTCAAGTACTTGAGCATGCTTCTGCTTGAATGATTTTGGCCGAGTTTTGGCCCTTTTATAAAAAGGGTTTTTGTTTGCGTTGCCGGCCAGCTGCACAGAGGCTTGTCTGGACTACTCCTTAGAAACTACTGGTTCAATTTTATCAAAAGTTTACAGGAATGATCAATACCATGTCTTGTTGTGCATCTCTTCTGCATTTTTCGGTTCATTGATTTTTGTCAGAGTTATGGCCCTTTATTTGTTTTAATTTTTAAAATTAGTCCGGACTACTCCTCTTAAACCACTAATGCAATTTCAATGAAACTTTAAAGGATCGATTGGCAGTTCAAACACTTATGCATATTACACAGTTTTCCGGTTTAATGATTTATGGCCGAGTTATTGCCTTTGAATAAAACCACGTTTTACCCTGTTAATGATTTGTGTGTCTCCTGGTACACACTAGCTGCAACATGCAAATGGCTATCATGAGGCGACACATGTGATCACTGATCTGCATGATTTATCAATAAGCATACACTTAATAGCTGTCATAGTGGTACTGTCATAGTGGGTGTAAGATAACACTGGCCAGTTGACTGAGTTTTTCAGGAACGTACAATAAATACACAAAATAAGATGGTTTAATGTTTATTTGTGTTTAACGACAAAATAACAGAAGTCATGAAGCAGATATGTCAAAAATGATAAAGAAAAACATGTAAGTTAAAGATAATGACTTTTTATCAAAATACATTACAAGTGTGAACGAATATAAATCTGTTAATATCATTACAAAATTATAATTTGTATACAAAGTATAGAAATAGCCGTATAAATACTATCTAAGCTTTTTTTTACAAAACATCTACAATGTATCTGTACAAAATATGGCTAAATTGGATGCATGTATTATCAATTTATATTGTACTGTACATTACGTAAACAAATAAAATTATGCTAATTCCCGATCTTCGAAAAACATGGTACCATCTGGGTATATATATACAGTATACACAATTATGCCAGGTACCAATTACTCTCACACGACTCTTCTCAAATGTGCTCAGTTGTACCATATACTGTGTACAAGAAAAATATCGACAAAACATAACAATAACATATACGTAAACCGACTAGTCCAACGTATATTTAATATATATAGATTATATATAATTTAAAACCACGTTAGATTCAGTTAAACAAATATACATGAATATTAATGTGCATATGTAAATATAAAATGTAAGTTCTAAGTTACTTGTTTTTATCTATATCATGTACATTTTTATATAAAAAAACATTTTTCTACATCACTATATCTTCACAGTGTTAAACATGTTAATATATAGCGGCAAAGGAGATCCAACGTTTAAATTACCCCATATATGATATGTCTAAAATGTATCCGAACAAATGAAATTTCATTAAATACATAAGTGGAGATTAGATTAACATCGATTCGATGCTTTGTTTTTAATCTATTTTTTAAAAAATCCCCCGTTAGTTTTGAAACACCATTGTCATATACTAGCATCTAATTTGTAAATGTACTTTTACTGATAACTAATTAACTACCAGATCCAATGATTTATGGATGAAGTCGGTTTGAAGCAATATTCTACTCCTGAAAAGTTATAACTAGCCGCTAAAATTAAAGGGACATATATCCCATATATCTGGCACTTGTTTTGAAGTTATAGGCCACACAGTGGTCTTGTCTTAACATAACTAACAGTATCACAGAATACTTAAATCACTCAATTCAATTGTCTATCAGGCATTCACAACACTACTTTGGTTTCAATCACAGGGTTACTCGCATCTCCAACCTTATTGTTACTAAATAGTTCGAATTTTCCAGTGTGAGAACTGGGTATTTTGCACTTCTACTCATAGACTCGCAAGTTCCTAATATTTAGTCACAAATTCTCTCCTCTCCAGTCTGGCCAGTGGTCACCAAGTGTATTAGTGACCTGCTGTACATTCTTCCAGTGACCTGTTTGTCACTTCATTTTAAAACGCAGAAGCTTTGACTTAATTGAGCTCGCGAAAACACATCAGACTCTGAAGTATTTTCTCTGATTCTTTTACAACAATTACTTTTGTCAATGATTTGACACTTTCTACTTTCAATGTTTGAAAACACACATTCTTCATGTGTTCCAACGAAATGCTTCTACGCGTTTCTAGTGTATTGCACCATTTAAATTAATTACATTTTAATGTCATTTACTTGGCTTTCTTTTTTTATCAGGAGAGTCTCCTTTGAGCGAATCTGTGGATTTCCGTACAGTTTTATCTTTAGCTTTAAGTCCAAGTATTTTTCTCAATGAGGGAGACTTTCCTCCTTCTTTTGAGTTAGTTTGTTCCTCTGATCCTTCAGAAGATTCTTCAACTGGTGCTAATTTACCACTTGCGTCTGATTCTGGCCTAACTTTGCTCCCACTACCCCCTATTTTGGAGATAAAACCTTTGATTTTATTATCGTGAGTTTTCTCTTGATCCTTTCCTGTTTTATTTGCGTTCCGCCCAGGTAATCTAAGACTTGCAGCACGTTTCAGCGGTGACACTGCTGTACCAGCAGTTTTGCCCGGAAGAGAATCTGTGTCCTTAGATCTTCTTGGAGGAGGCGTTGGTGGCGGTGAACCATCATCTTCTTCTTTAAGTTTGTCTATTCGAGCTTTAGACGAAGCAGTAGGACTCATGAATGATCTTCGTGGTGTTGTGGCCTTTGCTGGCGCCTCTTTGCTTTGGATGCTATGACCAAACGAAGGCCTAGGCTCCGTAGATTTTACACGCATGGACTGCGATCGTTTGAGTCTGGAAGGTGCATTTGGATCAATTTCGCCTTCCTCTTCGATTGAAGGTGTCGTGGACCGCAAATGAGTAGGTGTTGTATGATGACTGACTGGGGTTGTTGAACGCAACCTACTTGGTGTGGAAGATGTAGACCTACTTGGTGTTGTGGGAGTTGGTGTTTTTGAGCGTCCAGTACTCGGAGGCGTTGGGGCTGGCTTAGATTTTAACGTTTTTGGTGTAGTAGTGGAAGATTTTACTGGAGATCGAACATTCGTGGCACTTGATGATCTCGTAGGGTTTCTTGCACCGATTGTAGATGAAGCATGGGCAGCAGGTTTTGATGCAACTCTGTGAGTCGGAGTTTGAGCCCTAATTGTATGTGATAAAGGTGTTGTGGATCTTGATCCTGGCATAGACGAATGAATAGATGATGGTCTTTCACGAGGACCGCCTTGAGATACTCTCTTTTTCACAACTTGTGAAGAACCTGAATTAGATGCATTGCTAGTTACTGAGGCAATGCTTGTATTCGAACCAGTTCTGGCTTTACTTAGACTCTGATTACTTGAACCTTTTGAGAGACGATTTGACCTTGAGACAGGTGTGCTGCTACTCGAGTTATTGCGACGTTTATCTTCTTGTTCTGGGGTATCTTTACTCAACCGTTTTGAACTACTAGCCGTTCCACGCATATAGCTTGGGACTTTCTTCTCCTTCTTTGGCATACCCATAGACGATGCTGGAGACATTGGTCGAGAGTCAGGACTTTTGATTGTTGATTCTAGGTCAGACTGTTCTGCCCATGAATCTTCCTTAAGTGTACCATGACCGCTATCTGGAGACGTTGCATTAAACTCTACAGAAGAATCAAGAGTTGAATCTTTGTGTATATTTCCTACATTGTTTGCAACGGCTTCGGTCCATGATTCGGTTCTTTCTTTCTTAGTGTCAATAACAGAAGTACGGGCACCTGCTGCAATTATATTTTCATTAATTTGCAATTTACTCATAGGCTCAGACTTTTTACTAAAGCTTGGTACTTGGAACTCTGATTCTAGCGTACTGCTTAGTGATGTTCTTTGAGAAACGGTACCTGACATAGTCTCGAATCCCTCGTCTCGACTGGCGCTGTCAGAGCTGCTGGCATAGCTGCATCGTGAACCTATTTCATTCTGAAGTTCGTTACTTCCCTGAGGTTTATGAATTATTTGCAACCCCTCTGAACGTGGGCTGTTTGACATCTCTCCCTTCATACCATCCACATGATATGCTCTCGGCGAGAGGTTACCAGACTCTATACCGTGGACGTTATCATAAAAACTTTGTCTTCGTTTTTCGTCCCGTTTCTTCCTCCATTTCAACATAGCTGCTTGTGGAAGATCGTCATGTTCATCGAAAGGTACTCTCGCTTCGAAATTATGTAAAGAATTCTCATCAACATTTGCTGGAAGAAGTGAGGAAGGAGTCATTGGCCTATCTTTCCCATCAGGCATTTTATTAACAAATGAAGGTGAAGGTGTTTGAGAATCGCGGACTTTATCTGAAATATTCCGAACGGCCGATTCTCTCCGTGACTGTGCCGGTGAATTTTCACCATCACTACATGCTTCCCGCAATGTTTCTGTCGACGTATTAGTAGATTTGATTGATAACCTACTACTTGAATTTCTCGGACTATCACTTCTTGTACTCGACGTGCTTGACGGTCGCCTTGGCGAAGAAGTACCTACTGTTGCTGTGTCGGCATCGCTATCTTCATCTACGAAGACACGACCATTTCTCCGACCATCTGTAAACATATTCACAGCACTATTTCTTAAAGAGTTTCGTTTCTCGCCAGTTGACATGTTAAAATCTTCATCACTCATTGCTTTTCTAGCAACAGCTTCATCATAAGATTTGGACCGACTCATGCTTTTACTAACATAATCTCTAAAAGCTTCATCAATGTTTTCTTTCTCCACATTACTTTTCCATCGCCCTTGAGAATGTTCTAACATAGCTTTCTGAGATGGACTGTCTTTGTCCCCGAATCTCTGATCACGAAACCGTTTCTTTCCAGCAAGCTTAGCGGCTTTACTCATAGCCTCTTTCTCAGTTTCACTTTTCTTGTCATGATCAGTCTTTTCAACAGAATTTTCATTACTTTTCCTATTTCGGCGAGGCGGTACAATTGGTGATTTTGGTGTAGTTACATTGTTTTCTACCGGTTTAGCATCTTTACTATTATTTTCAGTGTTACTTTCAGGTATGTCCGCTTTATCTATTTTTTGGAAAGCTGCATGAATATCGTCCAATGATAGATTAGACCTCTGTTTTCTTTTGTTACGTTTTACCTTTAAATGTTCTGGTTCATTTGGATCACCCTGTGGTAAAACTGTATTATCAATTTCAGATTTTGGATTAACAGTTGCGGTTACTGTTTCTATTGTACTCTGATCCACTGGATCACTTTTAACCATTTCATCTATTTGTTTGCCGGTTTCTTCAATTGCTTTTAAAACTTTGTCTATATCAGATTTACCTAAGTCACTACGCCACCTTTTATTTATTTTTGACCGTACAGAAACTGCCACTGAATGTTCATCTGTTTTATTTTTCACATCTTCTGCTGTTTCTAACACGCGCTGAATTTGACTATGATTTAAAGAGCTAGAACTAAATCTCCTAGCTAATTTTTCTTTATGTTTCTTCTCAACTAAAGCGAAACTATCGTCCTTAGTTATTTGAATGTCTTCAACATTTTTCGTTTCAAATCGAGACACAACATCCAGTTCTTTTGTTGGAGTAACTAAACGAGCTTTCTCATCAATAATGGGAAGTCCTTTATCAGTTACTTCAGTTCTCCAACGCGATGACCGACGGGCCGGATCGTCAGATTTAAACTGAGATTGTTTTCTGTCAATTGAAAGATTATCTTCACTTTTATTATTATTCGGATCATACATTCGCTTTGGTGTACTATCAGAAGTTGATGACGTAGTACTATCGTACATACTTCTAGTTCTTCTCACATTAGAACCTTTTCTATAGTCGAAATTATCATCAAGAATGTCCGACTTTGGTCTTTCTTTAATTTCAATAACTTCCTTCTTTTGTGCTTCTATATTAGGTGACGGAGCCCTTTCACGACCGAATAAATCATTACCAAGACCTTCACGCTGCATCCGTCTATTTTGACTTCTTCGTCGCAAGCTCTGAGTTCTCACAAAACTTCCATCAGTTGCTGGGGATGATATGCCAGCCTCATTTTCAGGCTGCATTAAAATGTCAAACAACGTGCCATCTGTGTCAACAGCATAACTACGCCTTGACCCAGTCTGGTTAAGTTCATCAATATTTCCATTCAGTTTAGAATCATTATCTCCGGATTCAGCTTCAGTTTTCTTTGATGATTTTCCTCTAATGCTTCTACGACCGGTTCCTCCTCGTACAAATCCAGGACTGACATCATCTCTCGGCGATAAAGGACCACCTGAATTTTCTAGACTGATTTTCTGGACTTTCGTTACAGAGAAATTTGTTTCTCCAAACTTCTTGAATCCACTTCTAACATCAGCAAGAAGCATTTCAACAATTGAACCTTTGCCTTCTGGATCTTCCGGTGTTTCAACTGCATCTGCTGTTGAAGATATAAAAGCCAAAGGTAAGACATTTTGATATAAAATATACATAAAATATTCTCTTGACTAAATGGCAATTACAATTATGGTATAAAGAATAAAGAAAGCAAAACAGAAAATATAAAAAAAGAATAAGGTGTTTACCTTCATTTTTCTTTTGCAATTCCGCTTCCTTCTGCAATCGTTTTGCTTCCATTTTTGCTTCATAAGCCTTTCTTTGTCCGTTTTCCTGAAAAGTTAAGAGAAGAATCGTTTGAGTATATGTATATGTCTTATTAAATGACAGTGAGTCCTTATCAGTAAAAGATACCATAGTATATAATATCCAATACATTCAAAGTATCTAAAAATTGCACCCACTAAGTAAAAACCTTTCCATTCCTGGTATGCTTTATATATATATATACTGTCAATGCATATTTCTTTTTCTCATATACTAAGTATCTGAGGATATTGAAACTTACATAATGGATGACAATAAAATATATCTATTTTTAGTAACTGAATATAAGACAGAAACTGGTATGTTATATGCTGAACTAGATTATGCACAAAAATTGTTACTTTATACGTTGTTTACGTTATGCAACTTACTACGACGTAGTTCATAAAGAGAGGTGTTTATGTTTTAAATTCTTTAAAATTCTTTAAAACATAATACTTACCAGTATGGCTTTATTAAATCTATCACAGAAGGTCTGCAGTGTCCTGAAGCATTCCTCAAGTTTGAACGTCTTATCCTCCTCACAGAAGAAGTCTGACAGCTCTAGACGGAGACTTTCCATGTCTTTCAAGTCTTCTTTTAGATTATACATCTCTGTCCTCGCCGTCTGCAATGAGATAACATATTCTAAGGTTAAATGAATATATAAAAAAACTTTGTCTGAAATAATGCGTTCAACATTAGGCATGCAGCTTAAAAGAATTAACTATTAAAGGACAGTCCGATTCCTTTTTAGGGTGTTGTGAACAGACTTTTTATTTGAATTACTTGAAATACTCAGGTCAGCCTGAAACATTGAAATAAGGAACATGATATTGGTTTATGCAAATAAAACGGTTTGTTTCAAGACAAAATTATAAACAACGATGAAATGACGTGCACTGATGTACAAACATGAAATGATGTACAATGATGTATAGCTGATGAAAGAATTAATGTAGCACCGAATAGGAAGCTTTTAAAGCTTAAAGCTTTAAGGTAGTACACCCCTAATGGGCACTATAAGGAATTGTAAATTTGACAACATAGGACAGTTATATGCCTTAAATGTCACCTGTATGCAAAATTTTAAACAAAATTTACCGTGTGGTTTATGAGTTATGGACATTTTTATGAACTAAAACTTTGCCATTAGAAGGCATTTTTTCAGAAATGAGGAAACTCTAAATAATCTATAATATCATCATTATGAAAAATGTTTTCCTTTTGCTCATTGTTAAGAAATAAACAATGACATATAGGTAACAAATTAAACAAGCAAAATGATTGTTTTTAAACGAAATGTTTTTAATATGTAATAAAATGTAACCCTACCCCACCCACTTTTAACACTAATTTGACCATTTCCCTATGTAAAAAGCCTTATTTAAAATATCCCTAAAATTTTCCAAAATGAGGGGCTATTTTCAAAGTTGGCCTAAATTTTTTTTAATGTATATTGGTTTGTCTTGCAAAATATAAAATACTTTTACCGTTTAGTTTTTATTTTATTAAACTTTGAAAATATCTGGTATCATATTTGCTATTAAATTTGGCATTATTTAGTAAATAAATACCTACAATAATTATATAATTAAAATAAAACACTTTTTTCTTCCATAGGGGGTCTGAGAGATTAATAAAAAATGTTAAAAAGAAAAAAAAGAAAGAAAAAAAAATGCCCCTTCTGGGGATTGAACCCACGCCCTCTCAGTTTCAATACACTTTACAGTGATTTAAGCCTATTTGAATACTCTTCAAAGTGGAGACAGGGCATTAGGGGTGTACTACCTTAAATATATAAAACTCTATAAATAAAATAGCACTTGCATGTTCATACTTCATAGTACACGTACATGATACTATCATCAACAAACTAAATGTTATAATTAATTTTCTTTTGACTTCAGCTTTGACGGTCAGATTGTAATCAATGTTGTAATTTACCTTTAAGAATCCCTCCATTTGTCGTTTGAAGTCTGAACCTACTGAGTCAATATTCGTGTTGATCCTTTCCAGTTTCTCATCTAGAGATTTGATATCAGAAGTTAAACCGTCAACAGACGCCCTGAAAAAAAAATTAAATGACATATGTTAATAGGATTTATTTTAGGATATCATCGAAAGGCACAGAAACAAATAATAAGTTTCATTTTGGTTGGATATAAAATTGATAATTTTGCAGGCTCGGCTTTGATCGAGCTCTTCAATTCTAACAACTTCTCCAAATATATTAATAATGGCCAAACAAGAGAAACTTTACAATGAAAAATGTTTTCTTAATTGACTACGATAATGCAGTTTACTTAATCATTTTAAACAACACATTTATTTTTGAATATTTTCAGAAATATTCGCTTAAGTTCAAAAATGTGTTAGGTACCAACACATAAACTATTTTTGGTACATACACATCATGGCGTTAATGTGTTCATAAACGAGCAAGAGTGAGACATTTCTTCAATTTACTAGTTTTCAGATTTCAATCATGTAATTAGATTTCTCCGTGGGTCATAGAATGTCACTTAAGTAACTCTTTGATCACAACTATGACATGTCATATCTGAGTTTATATCGCCACAACTGTGAAATTTTACGCATCTTAACATTAAGCTAGTAAGATACCTTTTATCAAAAGTTATAATATCAGGATTATACTCAACCATATGTTCAGAGTTCAGACCGGAAAATAGAATCAGACCTAATATTCAAATAAGTGATTGACAGTTCAAATACTAGTAAGTGATTGACAGTGATTTAAAACGTCGATAAGAAGTGAATGTCTGTATGTGTGTATGTACACATAAGGATATAAAAATGATGCGTTCATTGAATGTCGCCCTTCCTTTTTGATATCTGTTTTCATACTTTCTTATATCTTAACATCGCGGTTTGTGAATGCTTATGTTGAATTTGAAGTCATGTAGGAAAATATTAAGTTTTAAGAGGAAAATATGTTGCGGTTGTATAGAAAAGATGGCAATTGTCCTGTGGAAGGTTCATTTAGAAGTCTCTTCAATGTATTTGATTGTTACCTATTGAAACAAAGTCTTATTGCTGACCAACAAAATCATATATTGTACACGTCCGCTCCGTCTATGGCTTAAATTACAATACAAAACATTACTATAGTTTAGAAACCTTATGTAGCCAATAAATGTCATTATGTTCCGTGTTTTCTCACACAAGTAAAATCAGTATCATATTCCTTGTCTGTTGTTCGGAAGAGTTTCTCATCTAACCATGCGAGAGTGACTTTCCGTGTTATAAGACAATATTGTTCAGACCAATTAGGTAATAGGCTGATCTTCCTTACGGCGCCTTAGCACGCACGAGAAAAACGGGAAATTACTGCGCGAGAACAAAAGCGGTAAATAAAAAGTGATACATATATTTTTTTATTACCGGATACCTCACCCTTAACATTAATAACCGATAAAACGATACAAATACTTTAAAAGGCTGTTAGATGTAATGATTTCCTCCCTAAAATCCAGTCTCTAGCTTTCCCCGAATGACTTACATTTTTAACTCCCCCACCCCCCTTTCTCCCGGCATTTTTCAAGGTTGGGGCAACAGATCGTAATTTCCATTTTAAAAACGTTTAAGAATCAGTCGTTGCGCAATAAATTTATCTTCCGTGCATTTTCATTTAAGTGAAGAAGTTAAAATTATGGCAATACTGTAATTGTCTCATTACACACTGAATTAAACTTGAATATTTATATCCAGATATATTTGAGCCGCGTCACGACAAAACCAACATAATCGGTTTGCGACCAGCATGGATCCAGACCAGCCTGCGCATCCGCGCAGTCTGATCAGGATCCATGCTGTTCGCTTACAAACTCTATAACAAAGAGAGAAACTGATAGCGAACAGCATGGATCCTGTTCAGACTGCGCGGATGCGCAGGCTGGTCTTGATCCATGCTGGTCGCAAACCCATTATGTTGGTTTTGTCATGACGCGGCTCATTTCATTACTAGTAGCTGGTTCACCTTAAAATATATACATAGGCATTAAAGCTTGTCAGGGTGATATGTTCAATTTCTTAAGGAATTACTTTTGTCATTTAATCGAGAAAATTCGTAATATTTCATTAATTTCTTTATTTTACTATAAATTAAATAAGCGCCGATATCACAGTGAACAAACAAAAAATCGTGACGATTGAACGCTTGAAAATAATTTCTGGAGTTCCTGACAAATAAAAGGAAATCTTTTTTTTTTTATCAAAAATATGATTTTGTTTTTTTTGTCAGCAAGGACTATTTTAAAATGTTCATAGATTTGTCTTTGGTTTTAATGTACACACATGTATATGTAAATGGTTCTAATACTCATTTATACATTTTCTCTACATTGACGACACCCGATAGGTAGAGGACACTCGATAATGTTGTTATAACTGTGTATTATTGTGAATTTTATGTTTGTATGTATGTATTAATGTATATACATTGTATATGCAAAAAATATGATAAAACTAAATTGAGCCGCGTCACGACAAAACCAACATAATTGGTTTGCGACCAGCATGGATCCAGACCAGCCTGCGCATCCGCGCAGTCTGATCAGGATCCATGCTGTTCGCTATCAGTTTCTCTACTTGTTATAGGGTTTGTAAGCGAACATCATGGATCCTGATCAGACTGCGCGGATGCGCAGGCTGGTCTGGATCCATGCTGGTCGCAAACCCATTATGTTGGTTTTGTCGTGACGCGGCTCAATTGTAGATGAAAGTCGCGACAAGGTGCAAAACATGAACATATTACAACTGTTCACACCATCTCTGAACATGTCGCTTTAACGATGTGTGAACAGATCCCACACGTATCAATTCTGCTCGAGGCGTATCTATCAATTTAAATTGCCTCCTTTCTTAGACGAAATGCAGTTTTGCTTCAACAAAAAAAAAATCTCAATTTTACACGAACAGTGCATACAGACGTGTTTTATAATTGATATATTGTTAAGCAGATACTTAAAATCAACCATCTGTATGTAATTTTACCAGAACACTGGGACAAGGAAAGATTTTTAAGGAAATCCTACCCTAGGATTGACAACTGAAAAGTGGCACCATCAGATGCAAAAGTTAATCAAGTTTACATGAACTGTCTAATGAACTATACATGTATACTTTTGAATACCATCTATAAATTGTCTAGATCTAACTTGACATGCTATTTTTTGTTTAAACGTATTTTGGGCGTCTTAAGGGCATATTTGGGACGTATTTAGAGTATATTTGGGGCGTCTTAAAAGCATATATAATACTTTTGTTACCATAACTACCGCGTTCATTGTGATACGTAAACAAAAACATGTTTAAAACTTACTGAGATGCTTCTTTAAGAAATTTCATTTCATCCGGGAACTTAAGGAGTGCCGGATTCTTTTCTTCGGCTTGCTGCAAAAAAGCAATACAAAAATTCAAATAAAAACACTTGTAAACAAATAACCCTAACAAAACTGCAGAATTAATTTGACACCATGTACAGCAATAACCACTGATACCATTTTCGTTAGATAAATAGCTTTTAATATGTTTGTTTACAGAGATTTCAGACAATTTACAAATTACCGGATTTTCAATGGAAACAATTTTTACCTTGGTCTAACCTTGTATTGATACACTATACTATTGTGTTTATATTTTGTTAGTCCAATCAAACAAAGCAAATACAATAAATAATAAGTTTATTCAGCATTTAGGTCTTTGATTTTAAATGTTTTATAAACAAGAGCAGGTCTATGTAAACATATCGACTACAAATCATGCAAAGTTTAAATAGATAAAACAAGAAAAAACACCGCTTAGGCAAACACAATTTGTTTGAAATTTTCGCTTACTCACTTTCTAGAGTTACAGTAATTTGCACAATTGTGCATTCTCACGGATGCACATCAAAGTGAAAAGCAGGCGATAAATATTTCCCTCCTTTTATAATATCAATATTTATTGATATCTATTTTCAACAATGAGAGCATTAAAGTTAGTTACCATAACAACATAATGCATCAGATTCATCCGCGGTTTATTGGCTCTAATTTCAGTAAGTTTCAGCAGAGATGAAAGTTTGAAACCCGCAGCGTCACCGGCATAGTTTCCCTGCAAAAACATAAAAATAATACATAAAATGTAAATGAGCCGCGCCATGACAAAACAAACATAGTGCGTTTGCGACCAGCATGGATCCAGACCAGCCTGCGCATCCGCACAGTCTGATCAGAATCCATGCTGTTCGCTTACAGACCCTTTAACAAGTAAATAAACTGTTAGCGAACAGCACGGATCCTCATGCGCAGGCTGGTCTGGAGCCATGTTGGTCGCAAACCCATTATGTTGGTTTTGGCGTGACGCGGCTCAAATGTAAATGATTGTGGTTCTAAATAGATAGTAAATAAGTTCTATTTTTTGAAATACATAGAAGCATAAAAGCGAAGTCCAACTTTTGTATACAAGAGCAAAAGCGTAAAAAATCATAATGAATTGCTGTTGTTGTTTTTTTGTATTTAATTTTCAAAAAAAATTTCTGATCTAGGGCATTTTTACTTATCAATCATAATGGTCATATATTTTAGAAAGTGAACATCTCTAAAGCAAGCCACTTTGACATTACTACACCAGATGTCGCAATAACGAACATTTTACGCACGATTTAGACCTAATTACAAATCCATTTTTCACTTTTTTTTGCTAAATTTTTATTCATTTCATTTACATTTCTTTGTTATGACAATAAATAACATTGTAACTGTTCCATTAATTAACAAGTAACTCCCATAAATGTACATATTTTCGCCATATATAACCTTGGAAATGAAAGTCAGCTTAGTTTATACAGTTTACCATGACATTTCAAACAATACCATTGTTTTAATGGACCAAAAAAATCCGTAAATCACCCACAGTTTACTACTGATAAAAATACGTCCTCTCTTGACATTTTTATATTCAATTTATGCCCTTTTACAAACTAAAAATGACAAAAAAATAAATTCAGGAGGATAAATTGAATTAAAATTAGTAGTCTTCATAACCACAAGTCATCCGATCTACAGTTAAAAAACAAGTTAGTACCAATACTTTTAAAATTACCAAAAAGACTTATAAAATACCAAAAAGGATACAGCTTAATTTGTTAAACTTTTATTTGACTCCGTGTTAGACGTTCATAGATTTTGATTTCAACAGATAATTATAAAAAAGATCGAAAATGCGTTATGCTGTTTTGCAAATGGATCACCATAGATTTATATATGTCGGTGGTCGAGAGACAAAAATGTTCAGCGTTCATCGTATGCCTATCAAACTTTCATTAATTTTTTGGCAATTTCATTAGGCATTGGCACTGCTGTATTGAATCCTTGATTTGTTGAACGAACTTTACACCAAACGAATAAAGTGAATTAAAAACAAAACTTGAGCCACAAGCAGGGGGCACAAACAAATTGATTCTGGCGCAATAAATATCGCAGACGATACTTTGTATCACAACGCGACATCAAACATTCACTGGAGGTTGAAAGCATCAATATATTGAACAGATAAACAAAAACAAAAATCCTGAATAGTTAACAGAAACCAAGATAAAAGTAAATGTCACAACGGTGTGTTTTTTATATTGATAAATCTGACAAAACAAAGCGCCCATTAAATGTTCAATTGACAATGAAAGCGTCTGAGTGATGGAGATGATAAGAATCGGCAGACGATAACATTGGTGGATATCACAATTCCTGATTTGGAAGCTTCGAAATAAAAACGTTAATGGAGGCAAAATATTGAATATATAAGAACACAGTTAAAGGGAAACATTATCTAGACTTCAATAAAAATTATAAAAGTTTGCTCAAGAATAGTGTAGAGGTCAATTTAAGCCAAAATGTAAATGTAAAATAGCCATGAATGTACGTCAAAGTTAAAAGGTATTTTTTCACATTCAGCACTGTAAAACATTTTAGCCTTTAAGTTAAGGCCAGGAACCAACTAGTTAACATTCGGGTTTCTTATACTGAAGTTCTTTTATTACAAATTTCACTGCATTGTCAAATGCACATTTTCCACCCAGTTCAAATACTTACAGCGTTCAAGAAGTTTCCGGCTAACAAGACGAGGTACAACAACTCATGTAAATTCTTGTTTTCTTTCACGTCTGAAATAACACAGTAAAACAGTTGTTAAGATATATTGTATTGCAAGTAATTTTACTAAGTTACATGTAATTTTCATTGAATTATATGTATCATCTACATATACGCATGACCTTTTCAACCTTTCATGTGTATTATTATCTTAATAAAGTATATCATATGTTACAATGCTATATCATTTAACATAAGCTTGGCCTGGGAGTCGATAACGAAATAATCTCTTAACTTAAAACTCTTAATGTGGTGTTGTTATTATTTGGGGTATTTTTTTAGATGGGTGGAGCTCTATTTGCATTTTTTCTCTGTGCTGTGTCATCGAGCATTTTTGACAATTTAAACAAAAACAATTTTCTAAACGATAATAGTAGATGCATCCCGTATTACAATTTCCTTTACAAAAAATGCTATTTCATGTAATTTCAAAAATAGTTTATCCGTTATTTTAAAGGTTAAAGAACAAATAAAATATAAATAAAGAGCTTAAATTGATAGTTTAAAACTAAAAATTGATGCTGTGTATCATTACTGTTTGATAAAACTCTTTGAACTGTTACGTCAGAGAATTTTATGTCGTCTGCAATAGATCATAATTTACATCTTTAAAACGGTAAAGTTTTACACCTGTTATTGTCTCTTAAAGGGTCTGCCAATTACATGATGCAGATGAAAACGCGGAAATTATCATCAAACGAGAAAATAAAGTAAGCGTTCACAAAGAAAAATAAAAGTTCAATAAGTCACACTAAAACAAATGACAAGAAACACACATGAAGACCTGTTGCTATTTACTAGTCAAAATGTCGAAAGAAATCTTTTCTAGTTTTGGCAGACGAGAAAAGTTCTTAGCAGGGTTTTCATTTAATTTCAACACAACATTCTAATAATTTAATATTATTCCAAGACAGAACGACAAGGGGAGGCGGGGGTAACTATTTGGACTCCATGGTGACAAATCGCTGCACATTTACGACAAAATGTCTCAAAAACAATTAAATAAAAATGTAAGGTCATTTTTCTTCTTTAGTTAGTATCTAAAGTTTATTTTAATAAATATGTTAAACATTTTCATGTAACAAACAAAAGTACGATGAACTGTTGCTGGGTCATATTTTATGACTTTATCACGACAAATTTACGACTTCATTTAAATGAAATTTACACTTTATATTAAGAACATTTATAATAAAATAACTATAAAGGACCAATTAATTTCTATGTAATTTTCTTATCTTTACTAATTATTGATAACTTCGTGTATAAACTGGGGGTTTATTATTCATTTCATAAGAATTCAGTTTCCAGATGGTTGCTGCTGTTGTTGTTGTTGTTGTTGTTGTTATTGTTTAAAGTAAACTTAATTGTTCGAAAGATTAAAACCCCAAAACAAAAACTCGACTCGGAATCGTTAATTATGTAATATCAGACCAGCACGCTCAATTCTCCATATTTTATCTTTTGTCGATATCTTAAAATTACATAAAATTAAAAACAGGACCAAAATATCTGTTTTCAAAAGCCAGCGCACTTTAATATTGACCCCTTATTTTGGTTTAAAAGTCATATTTAAAGACTTTCCTATGCGTCATATGAATGTTTACATTTATTTAAAAAAATTCAATTGTTAATCAATTTCTACGCGTCCAGCTCTAAAAGTACTTTGGCCCAAAAATCACTGAAGCTGATACCAATTGAATCAAATATTCTACAATACCTCTATATTTGTATTCAAATAGGGGCATATATTTGTAAATTAAACACGTCAATAAGTAATAGTTCAGATATTTATCCAATACAAACCATTCTCATTGAATTATATTCTAGCTAGAATAGTAATCAATTTGTTTAAGGAATTAGTCTACAAATGTAGTGAAGTTGTTGTTAATCTAATATTTGTGAAAGATTTTAACATATGACAATGTCATCAACACAATATCTATAACAGGTGTCATATCGGAACCTTTTTCCTCTACTGACTTACTTAAATGGACATGAGGGGGCATGAGGGATGTTGCACTTTTATATTATCCCTCATGTACAGACTCAATCAAACCGAGTCTGCAATTTTCATGCAATATTGTTGTGACTAATGCTTCCAAGGGAAAACCCTTTTCCAGATTTTTTGTCCAGCTTTTGGAAAAGTTCATTATCATTTTTGGAGATATCAATATGTGATGAATTGAAGTTGGTTAGCTATTAGTAAAGCGTCTGTTAAGACTGCAAAGATGTTCAAACATGCCCGACACTAATGGTCAACAGTTCATCATGTAAATGTTTCCCTCTCACTAGGTTGTGTGTAAATGGACTGTTCCTTCTACGAATAACATAGTCCATTGCTTATTTTAGGGAGTTCAAGGTCTCATTACGACAATTAAATAACTAGCTGGCTTCACTTATATAGTGGCATAGCCTTAGAATTACAGCCGTCTGTGCTGACAGCAACAACACAAACATACAAATTTTAAAGGGGTCAATACGTTACAAATTAAGTAGTATTACCTTTGGCGGCTTCTATAACGGAATCAATTGAAGGTCTTATATACTCAATGTTGGCATTGAATTCTTCTTTAATGAGTAGACCCTCCACTCGCAGACGATAACTGTAAAGAAATACAAATAATGTCACCAATACAACATGAAATGTATAACAACTCACAACATATAAGGACAACTATCTTACTTTGGTATACTTGATTGTTACGTTACCTTAGAAATAAGCTATGTAACCTCGCAATAGACTATTTAATGGAAACAAACCCTTGCACTATGCCATTGTTACAATGAAAGTTATCTTATAAAGTAGCTACACCATTTAATGACGAATAATAATACTTAAAACAACCTTTGTTTCTTTCTAAATAGCTGAGTAACCCTAAACATAATCTACGTTACCCTTGTAATAAACTACTTTACCCTTGTATTAAACTACCTTATCATAAAGATAAACTACATTACCCTATTAATTAACTAAGTTATCATAAAGATAAACTACGTTACCCTATTAATTAACTAATTTTCAAATAGTGTCACTATAATATTAATAAACATTGTCACTGTTAGGTTATTATTAACAACATAGGAAATTTATTGTGTCACTTACGTGATGTATAAACGTAAAATTTCAAATAATAAGAGAATATTTGTAATACAAAAATGAAAAATGTATGGTTTGTTTTAACTCTGTAATTATATATTATGCAAATTAGGACATTTGTTTGCATAATTAGCCAAGTCTCGTCAAAACGAATTAATGTAACCACCTGTTTATTTCTACATAAAATTAGCATACGTGTTTCAATTTAAACAGATGTAAGTACAAGACAAGTTCATTTGCTCGTCGGGCATTCACTATGGTGTCAAGTTATGATACAGTATACTTAAACATGTGAACAGAAATAGCACATAGGGGTCTTTAATACTAGTATATTTTTTATCTTGTTAGAAATGAAAATCAAGTAAAACAACATGGAATGATTTTGATACAACTTCAGACACCCGAAACTTACTTAGGCAGACCCATAAGGCACATGAAGAATTTTTCTGCACTTCCCAGCTTGGCTCGGTCACCATCGAAACTTCGAAACAAGTCCACCTGAATTGACAAAGAAAAAACGCATATTTCAACATCAATTAAATCAACATAAAACCAATTATATCTTCTCGGATGAAGAGCTGAATCGTGTTTTACTTGTTTGCTTTAATAATTTACGTTTGTTATATATAGTCCACTCTATAAACCTTGTTTGCCTTTTTTCAAACCTTTGCAAACACTGGCATATTGTATTCCACTTGAACCTCATTGTCAAACATCTTGTTTTGTATTTAGTTTTTTTGCCACCGTTTCCTTTCAGCATTACGTTCAATGTTGAAACTTTCGTTCATATGTAAATCTTTTGGCGGGTTGAAAATCTCTTTTAACGATTTCAAAAACTTTGAAATATTTTTGCGGTTAAAATCTATGAACGAGTACAAACAACTAGCACAATCACTGTAAAATGCGTTTTCAGCAAAATTTATCTGGTGCATCATAATTTACAATACAATTAACCGATTCTTTTTTAAATTCTTTTGTAAACATATTTCAAAAGGATACCATTGTAAAATGCATTGGATTTGACTTTGAAGAATTCACTTAAACAGTTAACAGACATTGTTTCTATTGATACACTTTATGAAATTCTAAATTATGAAATTTTACATCTCTACTTCATGACCTTCTTCATTACAAGAAAATTTCCATGCAAGCAAATTTTTATAACTTCATCTGACAATCGCGAAATGCAAAGACATGCGAGTTATTTCTTATCTATTTTAACAGAATGAGTACCTCTTCCTGTGAAGGTAATATCTTTTGGAGACTTTTGAGTTTTTCAGCACCGAATTTATCACTTTGTCCTAGCTGCAACAGTTGTACAATGTCCTCATTTGGCATACGAAACTGTTTCAAGAAGATGTTCACATTCAAACTCCGTTTACCATCCAGCAAGTTTACCTAGAAAATAACGTGCACGGTTTTTTTTTTAAAAAAATTCTAGAATTCAGAAAAGTGGTTCATAGAGAAATGTGTTGTTTCAATGAAGCATAATGACTTGAACAGTTTGTCTATTTGTAGTAAAGGTAATGATAAAGTCAAAACGTTTAAGGGTTTAGAAGGATACTGTAACAGGGATTAGAAAGGTAACGGACAAACCCTTATCTCAATGTCACATACTGGGCCTTTATTTAATGACAATATGTTCAGAAAACATATAAGTAAATACATTCAGTCGCTCATACTTTCATCACATTTTTATCACTTGTTTTAGATGTGACCTTATTCATCGTGATATAATGAATTTTGTCAGTATCACTTCAATAAATTCCGTAAATTAAGTTAAGTGTCCCTATTAAAAGACATTAGTTTATCTGTTGTGTTCTAGAAAAAGAATCTGATAAATCAATGAACAATCATGTTGATTGTCGTAAATGAGATTTTTGCGATTGTCGTAAAAACATTATTGGAATAGCGACACCATTATCAGAACAGCGAAACCATTATCGGGACGTAAAATCTATTAAAGGCGTGAGTAAACCGGAACCGAGTTATTCTGATATTCTACTGTTACAAATATTAACTTTTGATTTATGTCTCTTAATTCAGTGAAATTTAGTAATTCAGCCGGATGACATTCTACATAATGTCATTTATCTCAACTTTAATAAAAGAATCGTTCAAATATTATTCATAGGTTATCTTTTCTTAATTCTTTACTAGAGAGAGGAATTGTGCTTACAATGGTAATTATTGTGTACGGATTTCTATTCACTTATAAAGACAATATTCCAAACTTCATACTACATATTTAGGTCTAAAAACTGAACTTTTTGACAAGTCACACTCTTTTATATAAGATATATTATGACGATTATACATTTGAATGTTTTCATAGACATAAACGGGTGAGAAGAATAATCATGTGTGTGCTTCTTTAACATACAATACCTCTTTTTTTATAGGTTTACACATTTAGCCACCCATTGATAATTGTGTGTTAAATCATCACCTCTTAGAAACTGCCAATAACTCTCAATTCTTCATTTTAATGATATTTAGTTTGCAAATCAAAGCAAACACTATTACATAAATTCCAAATTTATCAAAAACGTTGTCGAACAAAGCGCTGACTGTACCTTGTAATTTCTTTAGAAATGATCAAATGTTATGAATTCACGACTGAAATCTGTAATAAATTGGGGTGTACCGCCAGGCTGCCATTTGTTAAATGTTTGCACAATACGCGCACGATTTGTTTCTACAATTTAATGACATACCCGCCCCAAAGGTTGAAACAAGGAGAAATAGTGTCTAAATAGGTCGTGGACTAAATATTTCAAGTGCATATATTAATTGTCCATGATTATTAAGTTATAAAACAGTACGTTTGGTTACATTAGAACTTTATGTTAGAATTGAATTGTGTGTTATGAAAGAAAAGAAAATTAGAAATATTTTATTTTTGTCAATTTTGCACCATGCAGAAGTAAGTGGATAATCTACAAGAGACATTAAAATACGTATACACCGTGCACCCAACATCACAAACTTTGTATTTTATATTGATGAAGAAACACACATAAACGTGTTTGTTTCATCTTTATATAATAATAACAATTCATTTTTTCATGTATTATGAACACCTTTGTTCTAAGTTTGAGTCAATTTTACCACACAGTCAAATGCCACTAAATGAGATAACAAAAACGATTGGCTGAAAGTCGCAATAAGAATCTTTTTGTCCAATCACACTGCTTGTTATAATGCGGATTTGACATATTTTGTTGAACTTATAAACTTAAATATTTATTTTCTAAATGATATGTAACTCGTCTTTTACTTAGATAAAGCCTCGGTCTCACTTACTCCCGGCAGAGCCCAGGACCATCCCGGTAAGTTACCGGGATGATCCGGGACGATCCGGGATGAAATTATTGTTGCGGTCACACTTACCCCGGCAGCACTACGGTACTTCCCTACTAACCACCCAGGATGCGCTCCGGATCATCCAGGCAGAGCCCAGGTGAAGCTACGGTTCATGCCGGTGCTTCCCCGGTCGTTCCCGGATGACGCCGGAAGAGCCCCGGTTGACCCAGGCAGAGCCCCGGTCGATCCAGGCAGAGCCCCGGCAGAGCCCAGGACGATCCAGGCAGAGCCCCGGTAGAACCCCGGTGGATTGAAAAAGCCCGAAAATGATAACTTTGATACATAATTTTTATTTAATATAATATCTATTGTTCCAGAATAGTAATTCATGATGATTTTCTGAAAAATCCTTATACCATACTGGATAAAAGGGAAATGGGAAGGCTTTTAATACAAACAAGTTCAATAATCACAAATTGTCCTTATTTTTTTTAAATGATCCGGGCTTTGCCGGGGCTTTACCGGGGCTCTACCGGGATCAACCGTAGCTCTACCTTTTTCCTCCGGGGCTCTGCCTGTAGTTACCGGGGCTCTGCCGGCATATACCGGGGCTCTACCGTAGCTCTACCGTAGCTCTACCGGCTATATCATACCCCGGATCATTCCCGGTTTGTGCCGGCAGAGCTACGGTGCTTTCCCGGTATCACCCCGGTCGTTCCCGGCAGAGCTAAGGATGATGCCGGCAAAGCTATACCTTCCCGGATCATCCCGGACCACCCCGGTGATATTAAATATTTTATTCCATCCGGGGTCGAATGCCGGATGTTCCCGGATCATCCCGGATCATCCAGGACGTTGCCGGCAGAGTTACGGATGTACCCCGGTTGTTCCCGGTCGTACCCCGGTCGTTCCCGGATCACCCCGGACGTCTACCGGGGCTCTGCCGGGGCTCTGCCGGGATGTAAGTGAGACTGTAGCTTAAACAGTATATAAACCACGGCTTTAATTTCTACTGACAATACAACAGCAATGCAGCTATCATTGTGACAGGAGTACACACCGCTCTTCCATTATAAACAAATAGGTCAATAGACAGAATAATGTATACAGTTATGTTAACACAAGTATTGTTGTTTTTAACACAAATAAAATGTTAAGACATAAGAGTATATGACATATAACTACACGTTGTATTATATGTTTATATAATTCTTGCATTATTCTGTGTATATAATGATATAATGTATAATACAGTTGAGATAATACATCATACCGGAAACGATGATTCCCATAATTCTTCCTGCAATAAAATGTCACCTTAATCGTTGAGGACATTAAATCTAAAACTGCCTGGAAGTAGGTCATCATAAAAAATACTATTCTATTCCATGATTGAGAACATATCAGTGTTTTACAAACTTTACATGTGTTTCATATTTCATATTGAAGTCAAGTTTTGTTGCCATATTAAACAGCACTTAAGCTTATTTAGGCTCACTTTTAGCTGTCAGTAAAAATGATAACTTCTAAAAATATATTAAACAAATTCACAAAATCTCAATGCAAATGGAAAGAAAATTGCAAGTTTACTATTAGTACATAAATAGATAAATGAGTGCGTCCATCCTTACCTCAGCGTTTTCTTTTCGTTTCTTTTCAATGTTATTTGAACCGTCGGTGACATCTTGGTTATCTTTTTTCACTTTATTTACACCAAACAAGTCTTCAATTTGTTCGTAGTCCATTTTTGATACATATCCATTGAACATTTGTCCAGTCATGGTCCAAATGTTATTTTTACCCATGACTTTATTTACTGGAATTTTTTGCCACTGTAAAGTTCTCATTTTATACTTGGACTTTGGTATATTTTGTTGTGGTAATTTCTTCTGTGGTTTACTTAAAAACCCACCGCCTGTTGGTGGGGGAGGTGGAATTCCTGCCCCTGGGGGAGGTGGTGGAGCTGGAGGACCTCCAATCCCAGGCGGTGGGGGTGGGGGAGGGGGAGGAGCGCCGCCACCAGGTGGCGGTGGCGGCGCTGGGGGAGGAGGTCCTCCAACCGGAGGTGACGTCATTTGTGGAGCTTGCTCGCCGCCATCTTGAACACCGGGGATAGATCTTCTCGGGGAAGTTAATCTATGTCTATCAACTTCCGTGTGGCACGAACAAGTACACTTATTGTCAAGTTTCTTAGAGAAAGACTGTAGTAACTTCTTTGAATCTTCAACACTTTCTATAACAGTTGCTTTACTGGTTAAATTTTCTACAGTATCCCATATAACATCAGCTGTCTTTTCACTGGGATCTATTTTCAATAAATGTTGAAGAACTGTCAGAAAGTGAATCTCCTGAGGCGTGTTTTCAACCTGCGGATAAAACGAAAAAAGGTAAAATATTCATGCTTTTTTAATTTAGATCAACATACAAGTATATAGTGAAAAAGAACATTTTTCGAGAATGAGTAAGCGAAAGATAACTGATAAATATAATTACCATAAATACTTTTAATACTCGATTAATTCAATCATAGTCTGCCGTATTATAGTCTGCTGCCCCGAGGTATTTTCTCATCTTTCTTTTTTATAGGACAATGTCATCAATATTTTTAGAAAGGGATTGTCATCATTTTTTAATTACATTTTTTGAGTAATTGATAAATCCACTGATTTTAGACTCAACTCAGACTGTTCATTAACAAGGAGACGCATAAATTTAGATTGGTTCGCGTGGGCAACAAAACGCGAGCGGGAAATTTTTGATGACAAAAATTACTTGATTTAGAGGCAGACGACAATGTTTTCTTATGAAACTTATCAGTAATATACATGTATTTATTGCCAAATCATGACTAGAAGTGTTCCTATAGCGTCTGCGGGAAGTTTTGACACCATGTAAGGTCTTTGTTTGTATCCACGAGTGACAGGGATGCTGATATACAGTGACACGTGACCTTTTCTTAACAAACTCGGTCGTCTTTTCCGTGAAGACTTATGTTTTACACCGTATCAATTGTATAACATGAAACTGACCTTTATAATGATGACAATTGCAACTTTTATTACTTCTTTTATCCGATTTTGTTTTTGTTTTGTTTACTTTAGAGACAAAAGGAAATTACAACAAAGAAACATTAACCAACTTATCAACAAATCAGTTCATAGCAAAAAACATCCTAAAAGAAAGTACAATACATTTTGGTATGTTTTAAAGGAGAAAGGTCACTATGTATAATCAATTTACTACCAAATTACGATAGACATTTTACTAGTAACGCCTTATATAAGGTCATTGTAAAATTTTCATTTCTGCACGATTTGCTCGTGGTGTTTTAAAATTTCACTGACCTGTTTATAAATGGTATGAAATACATCAAGGGGACTGTTCAGGTCTATGCCTTTGGCCCCCGGAAGTTGTTCATCATCATTGTCCTTGTGCTCGTCGAACAAGTCAAATTGTACCTGAAGGTTCGAATCTTTTTCACCAAGAGGTCTGAAATAATTTTAAAACAATACCATAAATGTTACCGAAATTTGGTCTATAAACAAATGTATAAGTGATGTTTACATCACGTCTAATCGCTGTGTGCCCTGGCCCCTTAGTGTCACCAGTATAGAGCTTGACCAATATTTATGTCCGTGCATGCTAACCATAGCTACATATTGTTGACTGCAGATATTACGTACTTCGAAATGGTCTCATTTTTTTTCCAGAAATATTATGATGTATGGTTTAATTGATACTTCAAGTCGAATCCAAAAATATATAAACTTCACTTAATATGTTACTTAAATGCCCCCTTAATTTGCGTTACTAGAGGATTCGTGCGAATCTGAAATATATTCAAACTATTTAATGAATTCTAATATCTACTCGTGCGTGTTTTGATGTGGTGAACTAGTTTAAGTTCACTGTGAGGAGGGCCAACTTCAAAACTGGCTGATTACACCAAAACAAAATATATCAGTCATTTTGACTTCACTAACTAAGCCCCAAGTTTGTCTAGTTATTCTTACGTTTACATCTAATGTATACGATGTTGTAATGTTGTCCTGTGTGTTAACATAAACCTCGGATCATAACAGACTAAATCGTTCCCCTAAATTACCGACAATTACCATTTTATGAACAGCTTTGTTTAAACTGTTAAACAAATGTTTTTGTTGGTAGCGGGACATATTGTTTATGTTTTTTCAGGTTTTTTTTCTCCATAAATGTAATAAATGTTAGGTAACTATATTAAGTATAACAGAACTTTGTAATAATAGTGTTTGAAATTTGAGGAGAGGTCAAGAGCTGGATCAATACGTCCGAAAAGTGATCAATGGTCGGCTATTGTTACAGTGTTTAGAGACTATAATATGACACATTTTTAAAAGTCAGTTTTAACAAATGATATTGCATTTTTCGGTTGAATAAATATTTTTGTTATGTTTATAAAAAAAAACTGCCTTGTCAGATATGACTGTTTAGAAATGATATATAATATATTAGTATGAACAAGTACTTTTACAGTACCAATACAAGAAAAGCATTGATGCAAAGCATCAAAGGGCGACGCCAAAAGAATTTGATCCAGATTTGCACCTAAATACTTAACAAAAGATGTGTACTTTATAGCAGTACCATTACATGTGACCTGGAGGCTAGGGCCAGGTTAAGTTGAAACTTAAACCAAAAAAGAATAGACTCTGTCTTGCCAAGATGCAAAGGCAATTTATAGTCAATTAAGCAATCTTATAAGACTCATGTTATAAGAAAGAATTTCTTCAGATTTAATTTATGAGACACAAGGATTCCTGAGTCATAAGCATATAATCACTGGCACGAGTATCGGACCTGGGAAGAAATAATATGACCAGATGACCAGATTGATAAAAAAAACTGTGTTTATAAAAACCAAAACAAAAAATGTAAATAATGATCCCCTTTAAAAATATACTATCAACTTGAAGTATATTTTTAAAGGGGGTTATTATTTACATTTTATTTTGGTTGTTGACACTTTTAAGATGAACACAGGTTTTTTTATCAATCTGGCCATATTTTTTCATCCAAGGTCTGATACTCGTGCCTGTGCATTATAATAAAAGCTTATTGCTTAGGGTTGAAGACATGTAATTGACATATATTAGACATAAAAGAGGACCTAAAATGAACATCAGGGGGACAGCATAGGTACTCAGAGCAGTAGTAGAATAAGTACCAGCCACATCAACCAGCTACTATCAGAGATAAGACTTAAACCATGTAAGAATGTCATTATATATGGCAGATGCTTGAAGTTTCATGAAGAAGAAGAAAAACAACTTCTTCATGTGCAGGATAGTGTGTTCAACTGTATCAAATGCCCTTTGTAGATCTAAAAGTATCATGCAATACTGCCTTTGTCCATTTCAAATAATGCAATCTGTTAAATGAATCAAACATGTGTCAATTGAAAAACCACTTCTAAACCCTGACTGAAACTGCCAGACCATGACTCAAACCCATGACTTTCAGAAGACCAACTGAGCTATCCGTCCTGCTACACATTTTCTCTTTAATAATGAAACAGTTCTAAACCACAACATATTTCCCCACTATATCGATTTGTGTTGGTGAATTTCTTATGTTACAGAGCATAGGAAATTGAACTCATGCTTATATGCAGTCATAGGATGAGAAAAACTTTGAGCTTGACCAGAACTCATTAACCTGTGACCAACATAAGAAATTTTATGAAGGCTGATTTGTATTTTGCATCAAGGGCACCGGGCAAAAACATGAAAATGCAACAAACAAACCACTTTGTGGTAGATTGTATTTTCATGTTTTCATCTGGCGCCCAGTTACTTTTTGTACTATGTTGGTTTTCATGTGGCACAAATCACCCACTATAAATTTAGTGCACAAATTTATTCAAGGGCAAGTAACAATCTACTCTATATGTACAGTCTGTTGTCGCGTTGACTCAGGAGACCTGGAGGTTGAGACCGGTGTCTCTTCATTACAAATAGATAAGACAGAAGCTGTCCTTTTCAAACTATGCACATGTTAGAAAAAAAATAGAATAACTATTCAGAATATGATTTTTTGAGACTTTATTAATTATATTGCTTGATCCAAGTTTAAGGACATTTTCAATCAATACCTGTTTTATCATTTATAACTTTAAATGAAAGTCTCATCCCTTTAATAATAATGACATAACTGTATCTCTTTAAATGCAGAAAAATTATAAGTCTCAACATATCAATATACTACTGTCTAAGATATACATGTACATGCACATAACATTAATAATTCCCAGTTTATATTAAATAAATATGAAATCCTAACATTAACATGCTTTTGATGACCTTACAACTGGTGAATTATATACAACAAAAATAGTATTATAAGTAATACCTAAGATAGACAGAAAAGAACAAATAATCAGGTCTAGGATTTCATGATATTTACGGACAGTCTGTAAATTTTTGGACGATCCATAATTTTACAGATTTTCTTGTCTGTAAATTTACAGACAATAAGTAAGAAAATAGTAGAAGTTGCATTAAAATTTAAAACCGCAGGTTAAAATGAATAAGGTTAGGTATTATATGATTAAATGTAACAGTATGCTAAGATTCAGAACAGTTTGATGACTTTCAATTTTCACTTTTAACAAAAATTTCAAAATCATCATACAAAGATGAAACTCACCCCATTACCTTTGTAAATATAAACAATCAATAAAACAACTTGTCTTAAGCTGCGGATTTTATTGTAAAACTAAAAACAGCAAATTTCACATTGAATATCTGTTAATTCATGGATTGAAAAATCTTTTAATTTGTATACTGTCTATAAATTTACGGACAGTCCATAAATATCATGAAATCCTAGACCTGATAATTTAGTAAACATAAGTTACTTCCCCTTAAAATAAAGAAAACCTGAAACCCAAAAGAACACGATAAACAGCAAAATTATGAAATGTTGCAGGTTCAATTTTATCAAGCCATGCAAATTAATGGTAAAGTATTCATAAAAAAATAGATGGCCATGTGTCAGCAGTAATTGCAGAAAATCGGATAGCTTTCAACATCCGGATACTGGTACACTTTGTAAAAACAACCATTCTGCGCAACAGATAAATGTAATAAGGATAAAATCAATAGGATAATCGTTTACAACAGTTCCATTACCTATCCTTATACTCAATTGCAGGTGAACTTTCTTCTTGTAGGAAAATTTTGAAAATGTATAAATGATACGGCCTCAATCTAGACCACAACGATATTCGAAATCCGGGTTTTAGTATTGTCATTAAAACTAAGGGACAAGCTGTTAAACTTAACCCGCAATTTCGTGAAAATAATATCACAATGCACATGCTTTTTACATAAAGTTATTAAATACAAATATAACAACACATTTGTTTACTTGATTTTTACGAATCAAAATAAAACTAATTTACACAACATGAAATTAACTGCTAATAATAACAGCTCCTTCCATAGGCAAAAATAAAAAGCGTTCCATAATAGACGACGCCGCTCACCGGCGTCGCCAATAACCTTTATTTAGACAAGTTATTTTTAGTAACGTAAATATTTGTTATTTTATGCAACATTTCTACTTCTCGTCTCCACATTTTATTGGTTCACGTGATAAACGTATTTCCGGTTTCTTTGATATTTTCAAACCAGCATCATTCTCGTATTTAACAACTTTCAATCAAATTTTATGATACTTATTATTTACGCAATAACCATAGTACCAAGTTTTGTCAAAACTTAACATACCATTTTTTTCGATGCAAAATTTTAAACAATTCGTGTATAACATAATGTAAAAAAGAGTCATCAACCTTTTGTTTCATGCAATAGACGCTTTTTATCTTCTTTCTTTTTTTACTTGGCCATTAATTAAACAGCTTATTGTCAAGTATCTATTATAACCAGTGTTACTTACTATAACTGTCATGAACATTTCGCATCAAAATTCAATTTATAAATGTAGTCTCGACTCATTAAATTAGATACGTGCTAATGACATCGACACTCGGAGATTCTCTATTCAATGTAATGCTATTTATATTTAAGAAAACACAAATATCAAAAGAATCTATTGCTTGCATTTTGAATAGAAAATTATTATCTTTTTTTTTTCGGTGTGCATATCATCAATTCTAAACATATGCATTTAATGTCAGTTTTTCGAAATACGAAATTACGGAGCAAAACTAGCTTTACTTGTTTATTGTGAATTTGTGACATACGGTAGTTTCGTATTTCGGCCATAATTCATATCTTTTTATGTAGATATGCTTTTAGTGACTTTATACCATTATGCTGTCAGACATATCAAAAAGAACTTCTTGATAGACACCAGCTCGCGTGAGAATCTTCCTACTTCGTGGCAAAATCGATACCAGACACTGATTTGTATTCTTAAAATGGCGGCATCTTATAGGCTTGCCTTCCTTCTACGATTTTGAATTCATTTCCCTAAAATTCATTCTATTATTTCATTTTTTTGTAGGCTTTAAAATGTTAAATTATTCGAAGAAATGAGAAATTCTTGTCGCAGCATTTCTTATCGGAAACAAAATCCGATATTAATAGATGACATCGTCTAAAGTTTTAATTGACGAGACAATGTCCTTGAAGCAACGAACGCTGTCTATAAATACGAATAAATTGAATTAGAATTTAAAATAGAACAATTACATGTCCTGATAGTTCTCATATATTTTACCAATCAAATTATCACGTTATAACGTGGTCAACACCATGTGTACTTTTCACGTATGCACACAGCATACGCATTATGTGCAAGCAAAGATACTAGAAGTGAGCGTGGTTTAGTCCGATTTAAAAATAACTGTCAGGAAAAGTTTGATGTTTCGGAGGTCATTGCAAAGAGTGTGCAGTTGCAACCTCTTCTTTCTAGAAATGACCTTCGTTTTATTTTAGGAAATAATTTACAAAACTATACGGTCGGTGGATTCCATAAACGATTATAATATTTATATCTGATATCAGATATTTCACTATAACTACTATTTTTACACTATGCTGACTAACATTTTTATAATATTACACTGATTATGGTAGAAAAATAGTGAGTGATCATTGGACTATATCAAATATGTTAAACACTTCCTTTATCTTAGCGTGGAAATCTTTTCTTTTCATTTTTTTTATCATTTTGCAACAAAAAAACATAAAGTGTATAGCAAATGAATTGAAAGTGAAAATAAATCTGCAAGTCACATGGAATTAATGATTCGTAACGTTATATATGTCACTACACTGTGACAAAACCTGCTAAAAACTGAAAGTAAGGACCATAGGTGTTTTTCCACATTAAATAACTATTTCACCAATACAATAGTAAGCATCAACAACACTTATGAGTTGAAAGAAAAAACATTATCTGTAGCATATACAAAAAATGAAGTGTATTTATTTTGGTTTGTGTGAGTTTTATTTTTCGTTCTTGTTATTTTTATTTTTTGTTGCTGTTGTAATGCTGCTGCTGCTGCTGATGATGATGACGATGATGATGATAATTATGATGATGATTCATGTGTCCAATTTTTTGGTAAATATTAAAAGGTAGTTGCCTATTTAATGCTTGTTAGATGGAAAGTTTTTTGCGATTTTTTTTACTGTAGATGATATATACTTTTGCTACACTCAAACTGTCTCCTATTTTTCTCTTCTTAAATGGATGCAAGCGTTTAGTTACGTTAAAACTTTTTTACTTGCTTAATTGCATTTGACCTAGATCAAAACCGATTATAGAAATAAAAATCTTGTTATTTTACCACAATAGTATTTATCACCAAGTAATTACTGTGCTCCTAATGTTTTGTAAAATTAAGGTCAGGTACAATTTAATGCCCATATAAGTAAACGCTGGAATTTATTAGTAATTCATTACTTCACCCGTGAAATTACAATAACTTTAATTATGTTTTATTACTATAACCGGATTTTATTACTATTACAGTCAGTAAAGTATGTAACAAGCTTTTAGTAATAAGGTTTTAACGACAAAAACTTCCTTTAATTCTTCAATCTAGAACTTCAAGCACGAAGAAAATTAAAGTTATATATTATAAAAATTGTCAATGTAACTTAATTAATCATCTGTGGAAAAAGAACTCACCTTAATAAGTTCAAAACTTCCTGCAACTTCAAACCTGAAATAAAAAAAGAAATCAATTTTAACGTTTGAAAGAGAGTCTAAATCACGGCGAGCAAACATGATCACAAGTTCGCGCGCTGCAGTCGCGTCGCACATTACAATGGACGTGTCACTAAAATGTCGCTTTTTTCTTAATTCGGTCGCACGTTATTATCTTTACAAAATCGTTTGACGAATTACACTAGATATGATAAATCATTTGGTTGAAAAGAATAAGAGCATTTATCTAACGATATAAATAGGGCCGTGCGACCTTGTTGTATCTCAAAATATGTTTTAAAAAGTTCAAACAAAACTGACATCCGCTGAAGTTACATGATGAAGTATTACAATTCATTTTCATCATTTTTGTGTGGTTTATACAGTTTCATTAGTTTATTAATGATCATAAACAGGGAATTGCATAGAGTGTGTGAAATCTTAAATCACGAGTAACCTTCCTTTTAGAAAATGTCCTTAACATTATTATAACATAGTGGCAATGAAAAACAATTTTTACACAAAAAATACCCTAATCATGCAATCGTTTTATATTTGATCTGTTACAATCTCTTGCTTCATATGACTGGACTAGATTAGCATATTTAAACTTCAAAGGAAATTAATATTTAAACCAGTAAAAAATTGCAATCTCATTCCTTCAAAATGGATTATAACGACTTCATGTTAGTTTTGTTTTGTTTACATTCATAATCTATCACTTTCATAAAAAATTGGACTGTTTACAAGTTCAACAAGTTTTTTTTCAATAGCAAGAAAAAATAAAGGTCTAAGAGTTGTTTTGACTGTACAAGCATTTTCAATTAATTTCGATTCCAATGGTCTATAATTGACAATATTGTCTTAACCCTCTGGCGGATGATCGCCACGGGTAGCCTATAGTACAATTACACGAATATCACTTAACATTAATACATGTAGTTATCCACTTAGAGCACGTTAAAAAGTCAAATGACCATTAGTAAAAGAAAACATCACATGTTGACATTATGACTGGACATTTACTTAAGAAAACAATATTGAAGTATTTGAACAACATGGAGCTGACAATGCACTGATTACCATGTTGAAAAACTTTGTTGAGTTTGTACAACGTTAATATTTATTTCAACTATGCTTGAAATCGATAGGTCCGAAAACATGATGATGTTTAATAAAATCTTTATCCAAACAATTTCACTGTTGTTTTTTTTAACTAAAGACTTTTGAACAACAGCTGGACTTGTAATACCAGATTTCTAAACATATTGTTCAAAATAAAAACATGCCTAAAATACTAGAAGCTATCAAAGATATTGTAGTATAACCACTTTCTAATTTGAATCTATTCGACGAGAGTGATCATTACATGATAAGGAGCCATGCAAACACTTGACTTAACTTTGGTGTGTTCTGATTCAAATTCTTTGGCCATTGACTTTTCAGACTGTGAATTATCTGGGTCTCTGTTTTGGCACAAATAATATACGTATATCGGACAAAAACCTCCCAAACTTTTATGCACGGGACATTAAAATATATATACTAGGCCGTTGGATCTGGCCCGAAAATCTGAGAGGCCTCTTACCATAAAACTCGTTTCTGATCCGAATTCTCTCGTTGATTTTGTCTGTATATATGATAATACAGTTGATGAACTCTAATAGAATGTTCTTGTATGATGATGGACTCTCTGTCCGTCTCAGCTCATCAACTAGGAAACTAAACCGGTACTTCTGCTTCTTCGCAGTCTGAAAAATAAAAGAAATTTAATATACTTATAAGTAACGTTTATGCGTATTTTGAACAAAATATAAAATATTTGACCCCTTATAATCATTTTCGTTTTTGTATTGCTTTATTTACTCTCAAAATTTGTATCATGGTTTAAAACATGTCAAAGCTCTGGTCTTGAGTTCTTTAGGTCAAATTTTGGTGAAATTTTAACAGATAATTTAGAGCGCTAAGCGGTTAATGAGTATTTGATAATATTCACTATCTATTATAGTTTTGCGGCCCTTTGACAACCTCTCTACTCCCAGCCCGACGTAACCAACTCAGTGAAAGTCTTCCTTATATCGTAGAGATAGTGGAATGAACAGAACACAAACGTCGCCGGATTATTTTAATAAGTAATATTTATTCAAGGTTTAGAAATTCGCTTTGACTTTTGATAATCACAGAGATAATCAGCGTTCTTTACTATGTAGGAGTAAACTTAGTTGTATGAGGATTATTCATTTTCGTTTTCAGAGCGACTTCGTATACGAGTTAAAGCAATAATTTTCTGCTAATGACAGAGGAGGAATTGATTAATGAACGACCGGTATCTACGCTGACCAAACTCGAGTATAGAGAAGTGTGAAGTGGTAAACAAACTTCCGACATCGCGTCCTCGTTTATTTCAGGCAGTTTTGACGCTTTGTTTTGATGTAGAAATACATTAGTCTCGGTGTATAGGGAGAGATACGAAGGTTTGATGACTTACAGCAGTCACGTGATACCATGATGGTAGTTCTTACAGATATCGTTTACATTCGAGGTTAATATTAATATTCCGGAATATTTCTTTGAAATATAGCTTTATTCCTCCCTAGATATTTCGGCAATAATGAAACATGTCTAATAACGGCTATTGCAGAACGCTCATGTACAGTTATACACGGAAATATGGTTCAACATCTTGCCGATATCATCTCACTAAAGCAGATTAACGTTTGATGTTGAAATAATAAAGTTCATACCAAACGGACATGATGACTTCAAAATCGTCTTATGTTTTAAAGTATAAAAGCATATATTCGTTTCCCAAGAGAAAAACTAAAAGTTATGGATGGGGTTTTCCTGCGTTCTTTGGGCTTGTTATTAAGGACACGTTGTCAAAATAAAATCAAAAGGAGGCCGTTTCTTTTTTTGGAGAAAAGGCAGTAATTAAATCAGCAGTTTTTGTCGGTCTATTTGCACAAGCAAGATTATCTGAAATAGATAACACTAATTGATGCAAAACGGCACTAAAGGTGTTAAATAAACGAAATATAATACTGCTCTCTTTGTATATACGAAGCGATAAAGATCCGAAAAGCATTTTCTTTATATTCTTGCCGGCCAATAACTTAGTTTTGAATATAATTAAAATAACCCATTTAGGAATATGATTTTTTTACATGCAATTCTCCAGTAGCTTGTGTCAATAAGGTCGCTACAATATATAAATCATCATCTATTTATTTAAAACGTGTTGAGGCGTGAAACAAGGCGGTATATTCTCTCCTTTACAATTCTTGTTTTTTGAAAGTGAGATATTATGACAAAAAAGGAAGAGATGAACGCTCGACAATATCATTTTATATTTCAATATAAAAAGCTGTTTTCTGAATAATTTATTTGATTTAAGTAGACAGCTGCATGTTAATGATGTTAATATTTGACATGGTATGGTTATGTACTTGAATGTTTTAGCAAATATCATCTCAAATCACAAGGGGTATTCATCTGCGCGTGACAGTATTCGGTAGTCGTATATATGCATTTATTTTCACATACATTTTGCATAAACAAGTTTTATGGTTTAGTATATTCTAAAACAGATAATAAAACTGACAAATAAATATTTACATTTAGAAACTTCTAAAGTCATTATTGGACCATGTTTTTGTCCATTACATTAAATGTCATAGGCTTCGTTTACTTCAATTTTTATTCTTTTCCCCTCTTTCCTTTTTCCAAGTCTTACTTTATAAAAGCGTTTTTGTACGATTTAAAGCTTAAGTAATGTTGTTTTTTTTTGTTGTTGTTTTTTTCCTTTCTTTCTGACATACTAGTAGCTTAATTATTCATCCAAAAACGCTTCCTTGAAAAGTTAATGAAATGCTTTCTTCTTTTTTTGTGGATAAAAAATCTAAATTTATATCAAAGATGGTAATTAGATTTTAACACTGTTTTCATTTTATTTGTTTCAATTCCTTTTTGAGAGTAGATAGAAGAAAAAACATTGTAAAAATGTTTCCCGTAGTTTCTATTCTAAATTGCTATTTTTACCCAAACACGGTAATATAATCATAGTCTACATGTAACCTGTTTTCGTAGATGCACTATCATCTATGTATTCAATTATATCATATTTCGCTCTGCATAGACATTTAAATAGCTATTAAACCAAAGAAATATTTATATATATACACTGTCATTGTGAGTCATTCCCTGAAAACTTAATTAGTATTCATATCACTAAAGATTGTATGCGTGAAAAGTTTCAGGATTTATAAATATATACACATAATTACAGACAACATGTATATGAACATCATATCAAATGTTTCAGAGAGTTATGCATCTCAGTAATAAAGAAAAAATAAAATGAAATATATAAAGATATGGTCCAATAAGAAATTTGAATATAACATCAACTGTTTGCAAGTAGCAACCGCAAGTGCCATACTGGTATCAATTCTGTTTGTGGTTCGCCTTCTTGCTCGCATGCACTGACTTTTTGATTTTGATACACGAAGCACGTTTATTTTTTTGTATTTAAAAGAGTTCGCGGTATAACGAATGAGAGAATGTGGGGACAGGCCCGGCCGACCACGAACATCAGCAGTTTTCCGCAGATTTGGACTCAGTTGAATACCCCACGTCTCCCACGACGCTAAAATATACCTGCATCTTTTGAATCTTATTTTGAGAAATTCTAATTTGTATGCATAATCTCTATTCAAATAAGATCGATGTTTTTCTTTAAAAAAATAGGGGCCCAATATTTGTTTTTAACGAGGGGTTTCTTTTTACATTCATTTTTTTTTGGGGGGGGTTTGGTTTCAATGATCGGGGACTTTAAAATAAAAAAACAAAATTTGCTGTTCCCACTAAATTTGAATTTTTTTTCCCACGGGCCTTTAAAAAAAGGGGAAAGCAGCCTTGTGCAATAAAACCCTTTTTCACACTTAACCCTCTTATTTTAAAGCGTCTTTGGACTTTTCTTTTTTCAAATTTTAAATTTTTCTACTTTTGAAATTTGTTTATAAATAAAAAAATACCCAGGGGGAAAAAAAACAAATGTTTTAAATAAATCCCAGGGCCCGGTGGTTTTTTACATTTTTTAAAAACGCCAAATTTTTTTTTTTTGGGAAAGGGGGTCTAATTTTTTTAAAAAAAATAAAAATTTATTTTCGACAAACCCACTTTGTTTTTTAAAAGTGAGGCAAATTTTATATTTTTTAATTTTGTAACCCGGTGAAAATTTCAAAAAATTTGAAAAATACTTTGGTAAAAGGGAAAAGGGTTGAATTCAAACCCTTTTTTATTTAAAATTTTTTTACTTGTATTTTAAAATTTTAAGAAAGAAGAAAACCTTTTTAAAATTTCCAAAAAACCCCAAAGTTTAAAATTCATCAGTTAATTTTAAAATTAAAATTTAATTTTGGTAATTTTAAAACCCAGCCCCCTTTAAAAACAAATTTTTAAAAATTAACACTGCCCTTTTAAACCCGTTTTTGGTAACCTTTTAAAAAATTTTTAAAAAATTGGAAAAATGGATTTAAAAAAACCTATTTAATTTTTTTTAAAAAACCCCCAATGTTAAAATCTAAAAAGGGCTTTTTTAATTTTTTTTTCCGCTGTCAATTGGGGAAAAAAAAAAAAAAAAGTTTTTTTTCAATTTTTTTTTTTTTTTTTTATTTTTTCTGGAGTTAAAGAAATTTTTGTGCTGTTTTAAAAATAAATACTAGTGTGCTAAATATATGACAAACTATAATTATTTATTATCATCATATCATGTCGGGAAGAAATTATAAATTGAGTTTGTTTTCTATTCCAATATTTACTTAAGGTAATACCTAACCTCATGAAAATGCAATTTATAAAACGTGATCTTAACATTTGTATTATAGCCCACGACTTACCCATCTTGATCAGTCAAGTTACATTCTTTAAAACAAATTTAAGGTATGAAATAAACTTTAAAAAAAACATTGCAACGGTATGCAATATCTGCGATATCATCTTTAGTTATCCTTAATTAAAGATCCAAAATTTGCATTAACGATTTGCCGAGCTTATCCACGCACAATAAACCATTGGCTGGGCTCCAGCGTATTTGTGTGCTTTAATTTTATATTAAACAATGCCTGTATACATTATATGACAGAGTAAACCTTGGTCTTTAGATGAAGCCTATTCAAATTAAAAGAGATAATGTTTTCAAAGGTCATGTCATGTAATAGCAATCGATTAAATCTTGTATCATTTAAACATACTCTTCTAATTAATCCAAAGTTTAGGAAGATATAAGTTGGTTTCCCGCCTTTTAAGTACCGCCGATTGACTCGCGCTGTTACGCATTCATAATAAATTAGACCTACAAAGATTTTGACTTATCAACTTAATCGCAAGTAACTCCCTTGATTTTTTTTCTAAGACAGTGAAAACATGCCTTTCAAAACAGAAACATGTTTGTATGGGTTTGTTAATTTCACCGAGTATACCACTACCACTAAAATATGACATTAAGCCAATTAGCTAATTTCTATGCTGGCATTTATTGGTAAAAGTTGTTGCAAAGATTTAAAACAATATTTTGAAAACAGATGTTTCTAATATGCAAAGTAGCGTCACAAAATTGAGGCTGCATATTTTTCTTATCTCTAAAATTTATCTGGTTTAATTAAAATATTTCACATGCCACGCATTGAGTTTACATGTATATGAGGATATGACAATAATACAAAATGTATATTCACTTGATGACAGCTGTAAATTACTTTGTAAATGAAAAGGAAACATTGATGCTGTAACAGCCTACAATAAAATATGTCAAAACAAGTATGAAGCATGCAAGCTAATAATTGGGGGCGTAATATTGCACCCTGAGTTACACCGATGTTGGTGAACAACACCAAATTTAGTACTCAAAAGCCAGACGGGTTATGTAGCTCTGTTTCAATCTTAATGAAATACTATCTCTGAAGACTTTGACGCATAAATTAAAAATTGCAAGCGTTATAATTAACTGTCTGGTCACGTGTCATTAATGACTCGTATGTCTGAATTTGAAATATAATAAACAGGAACGTTCAATTTAATTAGCGCGAGTTATTCAACATTTTCTAGTGAGCCATATAAAATGTTATCTGGTCTATGGACAGGTATGAATTTCAAATTTCATTCTAGTGAAACAGAATTTTGATTACGTATCTGTATAAAATTCTGAAAGAAAAAATGGGCAAGTCTCCTAATTCTGTAGTCAAATGACCTAGATTATAATGTATACAGTTTATTTTTGCAATTCAACTTGTGCATTTATTTGATTTATTCTGCTTCTTATTTGATTTTATGTTTATATAACATTTCAATCCCTTAGTAAACATCAAGTACGATATATTACAGACCAAATACAAACTTAGTTATCAAGGTGTTGAAGATTTACTTGTGACTTAAAATGAAATATTGCCATCCAAATTTGATGCATTTGTGTGTATTTCATTTATTTGATAACAAAATATAAAACGGCATTCATATATGCTCAACAAAAACCCAGGGATTCCATTTGACCAATATTTTCCTTTGGTATTTAGCGTGGACTGTAGCCTGCATTTAATACCAGCGTGCATGATTTATCTAACAGAGTCGGCAAAAGTTTAAATTTGTTGCCGTGTTGAACAACCGACTTTCAAAGTTTCTGCTTATAACTTTCTAAAATTTAATTTATGATAAAATATGTCTTATAGAAAGGACACCGATAGACGACACCCTTCTTCTCTCTACAAATGCACGAGAACTGTCAGACATTACACATCTTACTGTTAATATAATAAATATTATAAAGTCCTACATTCAATGCCTTTATCATTCTAAAATTGGCATGTAAAATGCTTTTGAATTGAATGTAGAACATTTTAACCCATATATTTTCCTTTGTTTGACTGTTTTTGCAATATCTTTTAAAATTTAGATTTATTTGATTTTTTTTCATGCAGATGGATATTTATCAGCTTACAGCACTTCAAATTAAAGTAGGAAGTCTTCTTATGAAGTATCAAGTGAAATATAAACCCAATTTGCTCTTTGATATCCATACGATGTAATTCTTTTAAAAGTCTAGATTTCTCCTGTAGCCTCTGGAAAAGTTGAATTGACAAGTTTGTGATTTTCACGACGTGTATACAAAATACTTACTAATTAGACTCCTCTATGAAGAGTTTTCGTTCTTTGGGTCGATTTTAGGTAAAAACCCGATACCCTGCTGTTTAAAATCTTGTCGAGGATTATCGCTGTATTTCGTCCTTCTTTGGGTTTAATATGGTGGAAATAAGTTCATGTGAAATTCAGTTCATGTAGCAGTTTAACGTTTCGCATATTATCTTAAATACGTAACAGGTTCAGAATGTTTCGAGAAAGTACCTTAACTGTGAAGATGACAGAAAGCAACAGAAGGAACTTATATATATAATGCTACAAAACATTTCATTTTTTTAATTTGAATTTGAAATCTTGTCCCTATTTTTTTCTCTTTTCTCATTCATTTTTTTTCTATACCAAAGTGTTCCATTTATTATATTCAATTCTATTATCTATCAGTGGCAGGAAGGTTGACTTGTCTTTTCATGAAGACTAGTTTTCTAAATATCTGTCAAATCATCTTCCTTTTCAGTGGAAATTGTGAACCATTCTACGACCTATCTGTCACATTATGCGGGGTTCAAATAAAATTGCATTGACTTGAATAGAAATAATGATCCTTACAATATTTAAAATGATTTAAACATAGACTGCTTCGCTATCAATATGATAATACTGTGTTTCAAAATTGTATTTTATCTATATGAAAAGCTTCATCCATGCGTATATTGTGTGCTTAAATGTTTTCAAAACATTTTTAAATCCTTCGATAAATAGACTGGTTAAGGTGCCAGATTTGAAATATACACCTGTATACCTCATTCAGAATACCCTCTACAATTCCGCGGTTAAGTTAATCTCCAAATAAAATTTGAAGTTTAATTGAGTCCACATGGATGGTTCATCGGTGGTTATATTGCTTGCAACCGTTCCTGGACCTCCAAAAGTTATTTAAAGTAAATGTAACAAACAAAAATACATGGGTTTGAAAACAATTCTATACATAGGCTATTCTGCAGATCGCTGCTATAACAGAAGGTAACCGTAATGATATGGGCTTAATGAAACCTGGCGTAGCAGTCAGCCGGATGAAACACTTAAGTAGTTGAAAATTTTGTAATTGTTATAATTATCACAATAACTTCTTACGCCAGCACCGCCTTCTTTGCAGGGCTAAATTAGATAGTGACTTTTAGTTACAGCTAACCGTCATGAGTTTCCTATTTTTATGGCTTTTAATAACACATAGTGTGATCTCTAATCAATCTATACAACAAAACTAATACTTAAAAAGATGAAAAATGTAATATACTTCTTAAAAAGAGATGAATAGAAGATACAAAGGTCTTGCATTGCACATAAATTTGTTTAGAGAAAATCGTGCAAAAGCATAAATTTACGTATATAATGCGGAAGTCTAAGTTTAAGATATTTTGTCATTTACATATTAAGTACATGATACATTTGCAACTTTGCAAATGTTATGAGTTTTAAATAACTAGTTTGAACAAAGAGAAGAAACTAGCTCATAACTTGGTCAACTCTAAAAAATACTTTTATACGAAACCTCACATTTGTGTCAAAGACAAAGCGAATTCTGACAATAGTTAAAGATGTCAAAATATTTCTTATTCATCAAATTTGTTTAGAAGTATTCCGACCATGTGTCATTTTAATAGTGCATTACTAACAATTTAAACATATATTGTATTGTTCCTGACAGATTTGTAACTTATCGTTCAATCACAAACTGATTTTTTTGTGTTTTCATACTCGTTAAAGATATTCAGAGTTTTACAAATGTTATGGAATTTATAAGATAAACTGTCAACTTTTATTAAATCTCCTGTCCAAACATAATATTATCACCATATCGCGTGCGGCGTTTGATAAATGGCCAAGATTGGCGTAAGGTCACGATTTGATATTCAAGTCCTCTATCATATACATGCTGGTCATACAATTTGTCTGGTAGGGGGTCGATTCAGGATCAATGTCATCGCAAAAAATGGTTACAAAAGTATCAAAGGGACTTGTGTTATCTAAAAACATATTTAAGTACTTTTTAGATTTATCTGGGAAGACAGGGGAAGACATTCTGTTTTCACAATTTGGAATTGAAGTTACCAAAACATTAAAGCCAGATAAAATATTTGTACGGGATCAACTGGGCTCGGGGAAGCATTACGGGAAATAGCCATATCTACAACAATTACATCAGCAAAATATTTAATAAAATAACCAATTCTTTTGGAAATCGTTGCCGTCTATAAATAGTATGCAAATATTCCCTAAAGACCGGGTTTTTTGTCAGATTAGTTAAAAATGTTGTATGCAAACAAGAAGTTCAGATAAGATTTTTTGCAAGGTCACGCTGCGGGGGACGTTTTCTAACAGCAATCCGGAAAAGGGCTCTTAATGTTGAGAAAGGGTCAGATCAGAGGTCAAGCTGGGCCGCGAGATAGGCCATATAAAAGTCATATAACTTCTACCTGGTAATCGAAGTTCTTCTTAAAAATACGGTCAACAAGTGATTTAAGACGTCGATTAAGTAACGTTTAAGATAAAGTACTATAATATTATCAGCTTACATGCTCAAACACATAGATTACTTGTAAAAGGTATTCCAGCTACTGGTAAAAGAAAACGAAACAAGACAGCCGAATTTTGCTAAATATAGAATAAAGATATTTAGTTATCAAAGTGGCAATGTCGCAAAAAAATAAGCCTGGCTTCACGTGATTTCATACAGAACGATAAATACAAATTTGCTTATAATGTCACTGAGAGAGACTCAATTTTTCATTAAGAACACCAAGTTATACTTGTCTCGAAAAGACAGTCGAATGTTTTATTTTATAGAGGTGTAAGGATGGGTGATCATGACCCTAATAGCCATGTTATTATTAAACCAATACTATAAACGTATTTTACACGGTCTTTTATCTCGTTTCCTGTGTTGAAAGGTACTTTAATGAGTGTAAAATGTAACAAAAAGAGCTTCTACCAAGTGTAAAAGATCTAAGGACATAAAACCTATTGAAAAAGAACCTAATCGCTTTTGAAAAGGCTAAAGCCCATTTCACTGCCGGTTTGACTTTTGGTAGCAACAACGCAAAGTTCCTTAAAGAATGTATGGCTTACAGTCCGAAATGACTCATTTAGACGAAAATAGAACAGTATTTGCTTGATCATTAGGTAGCCTTCATTCTGTTCCAAAAATATACAATAAGTTATATACGAGTCACTTTGTGCTTGTGTAAAAACATCAGCGGGAAATTTCCTGTCTTACCTAATGCAAACATTGGCAATTTTACAGTTAAACTGTAAGGCAAAGTAAACCAACATTGAGAGCAAAGGTTATTTCTGGTCCAGATGGAAGTATGAGGACTACTTGCTATGTTTCTATATTAAATAAATTTGTTCGCTTAAATTCAAATATTGCAGTTAAAAACGAGGCCAAATTATGCTCCTCACAAGTTGAAGTAAAAAAACTAGATTTTCTGTCAGGATTTCGAGAAGTCAATAAAAGAAACAAATGAGGAAATCAATAAAAGAAACAAACAATAAAAATGTGAAGAGGACTAAATAAAGCATTGTAAGTGCATTTTTACATTTGTAAGAGGGTTCTTCAATCACAACGGTTGTTCAAAAGTAGGGACTTGAGTACAAGCGCGGAGGAATACTATTAGTGGGGCCTCGCGTACCAGTGCGCAGGACTACATTTTATCATTAAACGAGCACATTTTTGATCACACGGAGCATATTGACACATTTTTATCCGCAAAAAAAAGAAGTGCAACTTAATAAATTAGCAGATATAATATTATTATATTAAGTAGATTGTAGTGTTTTAACTGAATGAAGTTGTCTTTTCATAAAATGATTAGACCACCACGATGGTGACACCTAGTTTAATGTTTGTTTTATTTGCACAAGATGTCCTCTTGCACCTCGTAAATTCCTCCTCAAAAACATCAATACAGGGAATTGCACATGCGCACTTGACTATGATTTTTAAAATGATTTAAGCTGTATTTTGGAAATTTATTACATTGGTTGAAATTAAAGCGAATGTCGGGCAGAGCGTCTTATGATTTTATATTTATTTTCCTCAAATAATCCTTACATAACTTGAGTATGGTCATAACATAGAATTTTGTCAATATTATTTTTTCAAGATCGTGATAAGATTTGGTTTAAAGGCTCGTAAATATCGCGGAAGGGTTTTTTATTATATTTTTTATTTAATTGCGGAAGGATTTTTTGACCGTCGGTATATTATGATATTGCAACGGATACGGGATACCTTGTGCGTTATGGAAAGCATCGTAAATGCTTTTGATTGGTAAATCGGAACAATCAATAAAAAATGGTTTCGGTCCTTATTGAACTCCTATAGTAATTTAACATTAACTCACAATCTAAAAGAAGTGAAGGCAACAGTACTATTGGCTTTAGAGAGTATTTGTTTGTAACGGCGATTCCCATTGGACAATCGTAGCGTTGATAATTTCTTAATTTGTTGACGCAAATTTATGAATTTATTTTTAATTTCCGTCATTAAAGTAAATGTGCGATATTATTAATTTGTTATATAGAGTTTCGACGGGTTGTATAGACTTTTATAAATTGTTGTTTCTAAACTGACCTTACAACAGGAACATATCATCTCCCAATATATATACATAATTATAACTTATAATATATTTATATTTTTACGTATTTCATAAAATAATAACTTCAATAGATGTCCATGGTGGTCTAGAAATGAGCAGTGTTGTACAAATAAAAAAAAAACAAATAAAAAATATATGTGTAAACATGATTGATGGACTTATCAAGAAACAATGTTATAACAAATTACTCGCATGTTTATAAACGTAATCAATTCAAATTTTGTCAGGGAAAAAATGCCCGCTCGGCTTTCATAGAAGCCAGATGTCCCTTTAAAACTTAAAACAATACATTAAATTTATTATTTGATTGATAATTATTATTCAAATGCATACGATATGTCGAAAACTATGTAATTTACTCATAGCATTTTGACCCAGGCATTTTTTGCGATAATATGAACATTGTTTTCCAATCGTTACTTTTCGGCAATTTCCGTCAAACTTCGGGTTAGGCTTTTGGGTAATAGGCAAGTTGTTCCGAATAGCAATTTTTAAAATAAACAAGTGTAAGGTATGGAATATATCTGTATAAAAGACAGTGTGATTTCATCATTAAAAATATAAAGTATATAGGTAGTTTTTATAAGAGAAGAATATGTCACAGAGGTAACACATACCTTATGATGTTCGAGGGCGTCCAAAGCCCTCGAGTAGCCATCTTTTGAGTAAACACAGAGGGCAGAAAGAAGCTCGATCACTTGCTGTTTTACCGTTACATTATCCGTGGAGAGTGCTGTAAATAAAATAAAGAATATTAAATGATATTATATGATTAATATCAAGTGATATGATTTGATTTTAGGTGATTTGATTTGATATAAACCGATATAATATGATAGAAAGTGATAAGATTTGATATAAAGTGATATGATTCGATTAAAGTGAGATTTGGTATAAAATCATGTGATATGATATGATTTGATATGATTTGTTATGAATTCATTTGATATGGTAATATATTATATTAAGATATGATTTGATATGATATTACATTAGGATATGATATGATATGATATGATATGATTGTATATTATATCATGGAATGATATGAACTGATGAGGTAAAATGTTAAACAAGGTTCTGAAATAAGAAGTGGGGTGATGTGTTATATTATGAGTTAAAACCAAAAAGTACAACTTTCAAACTGAAAAGAAAATGGCTCCCCAAAATAGTCACTATATAAACAAAATATAGTTCCTACTTCTGAATTCGGTACATGTACATTCATTTTATATTTTTCACTGACTGAAGCTCTTTTTACAGTAGTGAATGCAAAATCTTTGATAAATTACCGACGCTAGTGAAACACTTAACCTTTATTTTCATCACAAATAGTTTTATTCATTAAATAAAGTAATATGTATTTGTGACACATCCCTTTAAATTCCCAATCTTAAACCCGGAATTCATAAGTTATATATTTTAATCGCTCATATTCTGTCAACTACAAAAACACACATCAATCTTCTCTATTTTCATATATACAAATTGTTCCCAAGTTATAAAATTTACCATGTCATATCCTGTTTATAAATTCATATTTTTTTCAATTTTGAAATCACGCGCCTTTTAAATGGCCGCATAACCACAGGGATCTGCAGTGATTAAAGTTCAAGGTTAACACTGAGATATTTAGGACTATCCGACCGCTTTTTAATGGCCCCTAAATTTAAGTCTTTCTTGTGAACTACAAAACTTACAAAAAACGATACAATTCTGTTTCTGTTTTAAAAAATAAAATTTCAAAATGGAAATATGACCTTGCTTAGTAAGCCCTTTCACAGGTACATTGTACTGCAAGCAAGCAGACGTCAACAATAATTACTTATTAACGACATATTGTTTTCTTTCTTTTTTATTCTATTCCTGAATTTCATTGTAAAAGATATTTGTCCCCACTTTAGAAACCATCTCTTTTTGAAATTACATTTCATTATCCATTCAGAAAAGAAATTCTGAAAAAGAAAGACGCACTTCCGCGACTGATTGTTGTGCTTGGAGACGTGCAGAAAGATTTTCGTCTTAAAATCGCACATTTCGTATAATAACTTTTCGTGTTTTATGACGAGAGAAGGTTATGATTTCAGCTACTTTTATCAGCTCCAACAAAGCAGGAAATAAAGCGCATTGTATTAACTTTTCACTTTTGCACAAGAAATTATAAAACAATGTCAACATTCAACATTTCAAATGTAAATTTTTTTTTGGTTGTTTGTTTGCTTTGTGTGTTTTTTTTTTTGTTTGTTTAATGGCTAAAAGATAACAACAACAATCTAATTATAGCTTGACTGAGACTTGAACACCGGACTTAGGATGAACATTCAGCAGTCCTACCAATCAAGTTGCCTATCTTTCGCTATATCATGGCAAGTCCTAGAATACGACCTTTTATAAAACTGTTATTTTCTATCTTAATACTAATTGTACTTTATCATACTTATGTTCATTTAGTTCTATTAAAGTGCCAAAATTAAAAGAGAGAAAAAAGCTAACATAAATAAAAACACAAGAAAAATAATATCAACCTCACGCGCGCACGAGTCATATGGCAATATGGCAATAACTTTTATAGTCATTTTAACTTATTTTCAATTCAATATGACATTCTTTCCTTTGCGATATCAATCTCTTTGATTCTGTTATGTTTGTAAATAATTTGCTTTATAGATTATTACATTTCATTTCTAAGACCAGATAAGGCCAATATTTTCAAATATTGTTATAAGTCTGGACTAAGGTATTTTAGATCACCTGTCTGATACACCTTCATATTAACACCTCTTTTATCTTAGATTTTTCTTTACCCTAGCTGGGATATATCAATCCAATATGAGGTAACACTTTCTAACACTCTGTCAATCACCCGGCAAATATATCCCTTTCTAATCGCTACATATCCATATTTAAAGATTATATAATTACTGCTCCCTTATCAAAAATCCGTGTTTAGACTATGGAAGAATGTTCGCTGATTTTACATTGATATAACCAATACTTTATTTTCATTATCATACACAGCGTTTCATTAAAGCGATCATAATAACCGCAATGCTTTTACCCTAATCTGATTGATTATATATTGAATTGTGCTGTTACATTTAGGTGGGCTAGAAATCAAACTTCATTGAATGACTGACGCCACAATGATTGTAATAGTTACAGTTTAAGGCTTTAGGTCAGATTGTTCGAAGGCTGAACATTGACGTTTCTACTGTTCTAATATCTGCTGTTGGTAAGACACTTTATCAATATACAAATAAACCAATCCAGTTCCACTATGAAAGCGTTCGAAAGACTCGTGTAAATACTGAACGTTTTTCACGTTTTTTTCGCGCCAAAACAATATGCAGAACGCTTATAACCCATTTTTGAAATTCAGTTTATGGCAAGACCCTTTAAAAATGATAAAATATCAACATACAACATTTACATGTTGTTTGGTTCAAATGGAGCCAGACGTTGACGAACGAAAATTTCATTGAACAAAAACAAAACTTTGGACAGAAATTCATATATCTCTGGTCAATTATAAAATGATTGAAAACAATTTAAAACGTAAAACGTTCTTATACGAATACATGTAACATGCTGTTTTAGTAAAAAATGGAAGCATGAAATATTTCGAGACCTCTTCAATATTGTAGTGTGTTGTAAAGCTCAATATGAAAACATTGAAAGGTGTGAAACAGCTAATCAATGGTAATAAAGTGGCATTCCACGGAGAGTCCTCGTCACCTTGGTGTCTGTATTTGTAAGATAGATTGAAGAGCTGTAGACAATCTAGGGCTTTCTAAAAATGCCCGCCAACCGATAAGCCAAGTCAGTGAAACATGTGAAAGTCATTCATAAAATACCTAACCACTTAACTCGCAGATCTTTAAGTTTATGACATACTACACGAAATCGTGTTGTTGTTTTCATTTTGGGATTTAGTGTTCAGAGACCTCTTCATGCGAGCCTATGATACGAGCATTGAATTGCAATTTATCGTCGTAAGTTAAAAACTGAGAGTTGCACTGCAGATGCGTTGATTAATGCTAGAGAAAGTGTTCTGAGCTCGTGTAAATAAAAACTTTGGCCTTATTTGTTGAACATCGGTTTTGACGGAATTGTTTCAAACTTAATCTTGTTATACAGATTTGTTTGTTCCCGTCATCTTATAATACCAAGGATTTTGTGGAGTACCTTTGACCCTAAAATTTAAAAACAATGATAATTTTGTTTGTCTGTTTGAAAAGGAAATCTGAAATGACGCGTCAAAAATTGAAAATGATTTTTGCAATATTTTCATATACCAAAATAAAAAACTGACTAAAGTAAGGTTATGTTTCTCCTAATTTAAAACAAAGCTGTATGTGAAAATTTTGACGTTCTGCGTTTTTATTTCAGAACATATTTATTAATATTTTAATGTGATACATTACCACAGGAATTCAGAGTTAATGCAACCAGCAAAAAGCCATTCAAAAAACATGCCAGAAACATTAACCAAAACTTGGGGAATTATATTAATACCTATATACGCTCTTCATTACTTTTCCTGTTCACTTAATTTGCATAAATTTTCAAAATTTCAATGAATTCATCGTCGCTGTCAAAGCGTCATGTAGTAAAAAAATGAAGATTTTATCAAAACTTGACGTGTTTCAGGTAACGCTTTCTGCACAAAATAAATAAAGAGTTATATATAGTGATTTCACATTGTTGCACAGTCTAGAAAGATGTTCACTGCAGTGAAGAAACCATGCACGCAGTCATTGATATGCACACCGTGCGTGCGTGCGTTCCGTGTTAAGGTCCGACATGATTTCAACGCATCTTCGCCAGACACAAGACATTCATCTCGTCGGCATGTACTGTTATGCACCTTGGTTTTGAACTGGTACATTCTGTTTCATTAAAGTGACACTTTAAAACTAACGTATTGTTAAGAATAAAAAAAAATGAACACCGTAAATATCTGCTTATGCAAGATTGGACTCGATGCACCTTCAGATGTAATTCTAGTTTATCTGCGTAAATGCACAACATATCTTACCCTCTAAAACACTTCTTCAAATACGATTTAGATTCATTTATTAAGAGAAGCCTGAATCGTTAGTTACGAAGCAATCCGAATTAGCTAAGACCTTCATTTTTCCCGTTATTAAAGAAAAGTTATCCTGATAAATAAAACAATTAAGTATACACAAAATGAAACGTCAGGGCATGTGAATTAAATTGAACTCTTCTTTCTGTCAAAACGGTCAAATGCTTTTTTATTTGCTTTCAATTACAACTTTCAATTATAAATGAATTATCTTAAATTCGATTATGCATAAACAAATGCAAAATAAAAAAAACTCCTTAAATCTCTAATAAAACAGACAGTTAATGATCGGAAATATTTTTATTTTTTTAAAATGACTTTCCGTAATTATAACGTAATATCTCGTAAATCGCAGTAGACGGTTTTTCACAACTTTATCTTGGGCTCAAATACGGGCTAACAACAAGATATTCGTTTTTCTTAAAATAGTATAAAATATGATTTATATTTATCTATTCATCAGAGAGAACTACACGAGTGCACATACATTCTGTCAAGATTTGATTAGTTTGATATTCTGTATTTGACGACCTGTCAGACATACAAAGAGAAGACGGTGTCACGTGGTTTGTTCTTGTTTGAATGTTCATGTATACCCAGATATGTTTGTGAAGTAAACATGCATTGTGGATTAACAGAGCTTAAATCAAGAAATAATGCATTATTCAATGTCGGATTATGTATAAATAAAGGAAAGATAAAAGGACATGTGAAGTGAGACACTTCATATAACACAGTGGTAGTCAATGCTCTCTAGATCTGTTTAAATAAAAAAGACAGATTTTCACTTTTAGATATACCTTCTTAAAAAAAAACGCTACATTTTAGAATAACTTCCTCTAGGAATTTTCGGGTTTTTTTTATATATATAATTCTTTTATTCATTACATATAGAGATAGAATTGATACTGGAATCATCTCCTTAACCACAGCAATCGTAACTTTTCGGTCCTTTCCGTCAAACTTCGGATAGGGACTAGATTATCATATCTCTTTCTTTACTACAAAACTAAGATATTACTTATAATAGCAACTTTATAAGAGAATCATTTGAAAAAAAAGTTATATGAAAGTAACACTAACAAAATGAACAAAAAAAAAGAAACGCTAAGATTTAACGTTTCTTCAACGTCTTTGTATCTGTCCTCAAAACTATTCGTCCCAGTTAGGACGATGACTCATTCCGAGTATAGTGATGTTTGTATTTCATTACTTATCAAAGATAGAAACATTGGTTTAAACTACGGAGAGACTTGGAGATTAAAAACCATGTTATAAGATATCTGTTTAAATACAGACACGCCTATCATTATTACAACTTGAGATTTGTCCACTTATACCCGAGTGACCATTGATAACAATAATATGAATACTTGGTCACCTAAATCTGTTAACATGGAACAAAATTTGTAGATATGCGTTCAAATATTTCGCAAATGTTTGAACTTGAAATGCAAACTTAACTCCACCTAAATATGAAGGTCAAATGAAAAAGAGATGACTTGAAAAAGAAAGAAGTGCTTAGATTTCTTATATCTTATTATGCTGCTGTTATTGTTGTTGTTGTTGTTGTTGTTAAGAACCTACAGGAATTCATAAAGTAAAACAAAAGACTAAAAATAATTGATGGATGAAATAAGGGCAATTACAATGTTTTCTTTTATTTGATTCAACTGAACTTCACTGAATATATGCTTACAACTAGACATTAAAAGCGAACTTTCGGTTACTCAACTTCCATAATTAGCAGAAGCCAAATCATGTGAAATGTTGTTTTAAAACCGTGTCTAAAATTCACCTAAGACGTTAATTTATTGTAGTTGTTTCTATTAATAGGTACAATAATCACGACTCAGTTGACAGAAATATTTTTCAACCATGAGAATTGTTGTGGAAATAAACAGGTAACGGAGATAACCTCACAGCGGAACTTCTATATACAACGATAACCGTAGAGGTTATCCTAATGCTACTTGTGATACTAGAGCGACAACCAAGGCGGTATAAGTGGACAAAACAGCTGCTATACAGGAAGGATACATAGAAAATACCGGTGAATCTGTGAGAATAAACAAAGATAATAATTACTTAATGACTCATCGAGATAGTTTCGTTTTATATATTACGTAAAACAGAATTCTTAACATACGAAGATGACTTTAGGTGTTAAGATTAGACTCAGCTATTACATAGTTGTTTGTTTTTGTTATAACATGGTCCCGAATTTTTCTCCCAAGTGGTTTTCTGTTATATCAAGGTTACGATGTTATTTGGTTAATCATTTGTAATAGTCCTTGAGCTCTTCATTTGTATTGACTTTTGTGCAGTTTGTTTGCTTTTGGGTTGACTTTCATCCTTTAACCTAATTTTTCACCATCTGTAGTAAAAAAACGAAAGAAAGGCTTATACCGAAATTGATTTGTCATGGCCTTGGGGCTTATGGGTGTCCATTACATTGTCGCAATTCGCTATGACCCGATAAGCCTCGGAATATTGAGGTTAAAGGTTCGATTAGAACGTTTGCCCAAATCTAATGGACGATTGTTAAGCATAAAGTTCGATAACGATTTGTTGATAGGAAAGTCTTAACCATGAAAAAAATGAAAATAAAGTAAGAATTACATGTACACAACAAAAGCTCTATACTTTTTAAATGTTTAAACATCGAAACTAAACTTTAAACAATTTGCTTCTTTAATATATGCGTATTTCCGCGTCAATGTTTACCTTAATGTTCAAAAAGTATCTTTAAAGATATATACATGTATTATGTTTAACGAAATATGACACTATTATAATAAGATCTATTTTAAGATTATTCTGTCATCCAGTATTGTATGTAACATACATAAACGATGTTTCATAAGTAAACTATGAGAACATAAATTAAAACACCTCATATCTTGTCATCATAATTTTATTATTTTATATCTTTCTTAAAATACACGAGTTCTGTCGAGTCACGACTTGAATTATAAGACGTAATTAAGCGACAGATAATCACCAGTAAAGATACGCCTATCATGGCCCATGATTCAAGGCGGAATTAGCATATTCTAAAATAGCAAAAAGCACATGTGTTTTCCATTAAATCTTCGCAGTTGACTAAATTATATAACTTCTCCTCAACCTATATCAATGACTACATTGTTTATATATGTGATATAGGATATTTTTTCTTCTTAAATACGTAAATGCATTAAAATAATACTTCACGGACATCTGACAGTGAAAATCATCATCGTTTTTATACATGTATATCATTGATTCTATAATCTTACGAAGTATACAATAACAAATATATTTTTTCCGATTACCGATGTCCAAACGTCTCTTGGCTACTACAGAATTTATTTTTAGTTGGATTTAGGAACTTATAAGCTTATAGACACATTTTCGAATCCGTTCCTGGAACCAACCGGTACTGAGTAATGAGTGGAAAGTGTTTTGCTCAAGGAAACAACGACTTGCTCCTGATGGGATTTGAACCCATGCGGCTAGCGATCATTATATTACTAGTCCGACGCGTAAATAGGCTGCAGTGTTACCGATACATCTTTTGAATTGTCCCATTTATATACGGTTTTTTTCACTACTCTGGGGATTCCAAATGAGTGGTAGAAGATACTCGTAAAAGGAATAAAGACATCGTGGTCAAGACAAAGAAGTCGTAGCAATTTGGATAAAGTGAGAAACTTTTTTGTAATGCTTAAGTAGCAAGATTTTTATTTTGCTAACAAGCTGAAAATTAATCTCTATTCATAGAGAGTTAAAGACTGTTAAATTCATTAATGGAAGAAACATGTATAATGCTATGTAGAACATGGTAATGTCTCGCTAATACACTTGCAAAGATCTCTGTCAAATATGCCTACTATAAGCCGATATTCCTTAAACAACAAAATCAATTAATACAAAAATGACATATCATTTATTGAAGGATATGACGTTAATTCTTAAATGAACAGCAAATACCAGATTTGCGATTTTTGGTTTAAGGAGGTCAGATTAGGAAATAAAATGCATACAATAAAGGCCTATGGCCACACTTGTTGAGACGACGATATATAAACGTGTTAAACCATTATCCTAAATAGAAAAGTACCCACTTATCACATTGTAAGATCTGCAAATGTCATTTAAACTATTAACCTTGTTTTTTTCCTATACCGTATATATGCTCGCCAGTACGAATTTGTAGCACAATTCAATAATGTCCAAAAATAGCATTTAAAGCAATTATACAAAACGATTGTTTTTGTCTTGAAACAAAAGACTTGGGCGTGAACCTTAATGTTTTCATTCTCTAAAGGTGAATTTTACACCTGAAATGAATAAAGACTAACGTCACCTCGACTTCATTACAGGTTTTTAGAAAAAATAGATTATCAATGTTTTGATCGCTTTTCTTAAATCACTCGGTAACAACACGGAACTCAAGTGGTACAAGGTCGGGAGTAATTGAGTCTTGTATAGTATCCAACCGTTGTAAAGATTGGATACCCATGTTATGATGGTTAAAAATTATTCAATTGACACCCCGGGTGGTCGTGTATTGTTTGTTTATACTTTCCTATTACTGCACTTTCAAGAATGACCTTTGAGTTAACTTCTTTTATTAGCCAAATCCATGTAGTGATTATATCAAAGGATTGTCCGAGGTTGGACCTGATATTCTGTGCAGGTTTGTCAATCCTTTTCCGCAGTTATCAATTGAAATGCTTAATTTTCATTAATGCTGTGTTACTTTAGTATTATTTACAAACACGGAAATTCCGTTCTGTCAGTACAGGTACCAGACATGGAAGTTTCACATGCACGTTTTATATCATTGTAATATTTGAAACAGGGGACCACTCCGACCTGTTAACTGGGACCCTTGAATTTAACCAAGGGCTGTGCCATTTCATGACAAGTTTCTACTCATTATGAAATGAGAAAATACTGCAATGTGTTCTGCTGCAATTTTTTAGTTGCATTTCTTTTTTTTTCACTTTATTCGCAAACAATACGTATACGCATACCGAGGCAATTTTTATTACGCATGCGCACACCGAGAAGTGTTCATTGGTCCCCTGTCTCATTTTTTCTCGTTAAACCGGCATTCAAAAAGAAAAGAGGCATAATGAGCCTTTAAACAACGTTGCACTTTTAAGATTTTTTTCCAAAAGATTAAGCCATTCGTTGTTAATTATTCAATGCACTGCAGTGTGGATTAATATGTGTAGTTTCCTGACAGTCAGCAGGCAAGAACTGCCTCAAACGCCTTCATTTCCCGTCAGTTTTAGAGCCTATGAATCCCCAGAGTCCATGAAAATCAAATTATTGACAGAAAACAAAACACGCTTGAATTAAGTTACAGGAAATTAAAATAACGGGTGGGGAACCATTGTAACATTCAAATACAGTTAAACAAATAAGGCAGTTGCCATGCAATATAGTAAACATGAAAATTAGTTTTTTCCACTATATTTTGAACGATGTTGTCAATACGGAAAACATACGTGGACACTAATATTTGATCACGACTCGATAAATAGGTATTTGATTTGCTCTTATTATCATATTATTTTAAATGATTGTTTTCACAGGAAGACACGCTTTTACGCATTATGTCATTAGCATCATTATTCCATCATTTTCGTCATCAATAGCATGATCATCATCATCAACAACAAAAACATCATGATGATGATCATCATCATTATCAACATCATCGCCCTAAGGAACAATATTCATTATCTTCTTCCGCATCATTATCGTCCTTAACAGCAGTAGAGTTATCTTCATCTACATCATCATCATCATTTCCGCATTTATTTTTACAAGAGAAACATGCCATCATCATCATCGTAATCATCGATTTCATCAAAATCGCAATTACCATAATCGGTATACTTTGGCGTAAAATACATGTAAGATACAAGTTTCTTCACATTTCGAATATGCGTTTATTTCTTCTTTTATTCCTCCTTATAGAAACCGGGCAACAAGATCTTTTCAACAAAGTATAAAAGAATAGGCTCAAGTATAGAATTTATATTATATACAGAGCTTACAAGAAGAGATAATATAATCTATTTCAGTGACAGGTAAGCCTGCATACGAGCCAGGTCTTTGTGCTGCAGTGTTTGTATTGAATCTTTAAAATGAGCAGGTTCTATAGTAAATGGATGATAAATTGTACAATAACGGCGATTTAGTTTTCAATTACATAGATATACATTTAAATTACAGACTGTACATCAGTTAGAGTTTATTGAAAAGAAGAAGATCGATGTCATGATCGGATCGATCAGTTAACAAATGCGCTATTTGATCGTCGATTAATTGACATGTAAATAATGGTAAAAAGCGACAGGAATGGAGGATTGCATGGACGCTTGTCAAGCGCCTCTTGACCTCAGACTGCTTCCGGTGCTGACATAGCAAAATGCCCTTCCTCAAATCTATGCAGCATGTTATTGCTGCAAAATTCCTTATGAATTTGGCAAAGTCCAAGAGTTTTTATATACAGTTTTTGTTGCATAAATGACTCATTCTGTATCTTTATCTTTTTCATTATGACGGTTAAAAGCAGGTATTCTTGGTAAAAGTCATATGACCAGATGTGTTTACAATTCATTTGAAAGCTAGGAGACAGTGCAGTTTATCGGACCTTTGCAATAAGAATAAAAGATATAACCATTATATCCTGCATTTAGGACGCAATTTCATTGAACAGATGTATAAGATTGATGAATTTCCTCATACAGCTGTGTCATCTCCGCTTTGAAGAATTTTAAATACCGAAATAAACCAATATTAACTTTTGGTCGAAAATTAAAGACAGTGTCCGATTGATTCTCGTCACACGTTGTTGTGAGGTGGCCCCTTCATGAAAAGCCTGTTAAACTGTTTTATGACTCTATTATATTGAAAAGATATCAAAATATTTCATTAAAACCTCCCGGACCATTGAAGACTTTCTTAATACGGCCACTTTTACTCATTCTTTCATTGCTCAACAAGATTTTACATGCAATAAATCCACACCAAAAGTGGTTATTTTATTTCGTTTAACTGTTTACTTTGAAACTTTCTTTAATAAAGTGGAGGTTTTCGTGAGGCAATTTCCGTACATAATGATGCATTGTAAAGATGTCTCATGACATTTGCTTTATTCACAGAGTGTTGAACTTACACTGACACCGGTTGTGACTCGACGAAAATAGATAATTTAATTTTAATTTAAGTAAGATTGGGATTCATTCTAAAAAGATTCTCAATTACATTTTGATGACATGCATCCTCGTATACAGTTGTAACAAGCTGTATTGATGCTGTCTACATTCCACACTGTAAGTAATATGCTCAATTAGGGTTAGACTGGCCGAGTCAGAAATGAAAGTACCTTTTGACATTTTTCCAAGGTTGCTGTAATCCAATTCATCTCTTACGTAGTTCTGATACCCAATACTACTTTTGATTGTTTTTATAGGAGTCCATTAGTGAATTGTCACATTCCAACGTGATGACAACGATTCTGTCATTTAGTACAGATGTCATTTTATACATGGCCGTAGATAAAAAGGTACAATGCCACAGTACCTATGAAGGCACGTTGACATAATAATTGTGTTGATGTTGACCAAATCTTATTGATATATTATTGCATGCTCCCCGTAAATAATCGTAAAACTTGACAACTGGCAGTCTTGGTGGTATAAACGCTTTCTTTCTTGTCATATGGTACATAGAAGAGCCTTGAACCAATTTCCGGTGACCTTTGACAATCCAACAATGGTATAGTAAATAAACTCATATCAGAACCAAGAGTTGTTTTTGTTGTTGTTGTTTTTAGTTCTTCAGATTTTAAGATACATCACTACTGATTTATTTATTTGAAGAGCTTCCTAATTTATCTTTTTTGATTAATTTATCTTTTTGATGAATGCACATGATCTTATGTTCGAACTTTACGTCCTCAAACAAATGTCGAAATCGTATCAACATGATCCAAAGACATGTTAACAACTTCAGAACTACTTGTTTAACATAATTGTATGTAATAAGGCCAACCTGATTCTATGTCTAACTCAAATTATGACTAATTCATGTAAACAAGTTGTTAACAAATTCACAAACAAATTAATTGACCGGAAATGAAGCTGGTAGGCAAGATTTTGTGCAAATAAGCCAAATCATGTTTAACCCTTAGCCCCCAAATGTTTAAGCTGGGACATAGTATGTCCAAAGTTTAACTTAAACAAGCAATGTTCATTTTTGAAAATTGTAAAACACTAAATGTTGCTGTCTCAGCGGTTTAAAAGGTCTTGCTGTGACAGAAATTAGGAAAGATATGTAATTACTCCCCGCAGAAACATTTAAATTTGACACCAATTGCTAACGCTTCATATTCATTTAGTAAATGATCCAAATTGACACATTATTAGCTTCAGGTGTTTATACAACGGTTGTCAATTAGGCAACTTGTCTGTGTATCTGTTTGAAATGTTTGAAACGTAACAAATGGTTACACAATTGTGACAAGTATAGTTTGATGTGAAGCAGATACCTTTGCTCTTACATCGCCGCTTTAGATGATGGTCTAGATGGTAAAATGACAAGAGAAAATAGTGCGTGCGGCATGAAACGCTGGACAACGCTGGACCTGAGGTTCACGTGTTGTCAATGAAGAGATGGAAACTGGTAAAACATCAAACGAATCCATAGATACTGCGGCTCTTTGATGTATCAAAGTACTAGTGGTATCTGAACCACAGCTTGTCCTGGCTGTTATCATAGGTTTATTATATTGAAGTGGTTGCTTAATTGTTTAAAAGTTCATCTACTCTGGCCTTATTTTGTAGTTATCTTACCACCATGTCATTCAAATCATCATTATGTTAATATGATTGCATGGAAAACATGTCAGCTGTTTCTGCTCTAAGAATAGGCGTCTAAGAATAACTCCAATGCATTATTTTTAGATACCGGTAATAGAATACAATGTACATGTATAACTCAATCTTTGCTTTTCTATATTGAGAAAACGATAAGAAAATCAGCTTTCTCCCTTTAAAAAAAGTAACCAAGCAGATCGATTATCTGGAAATTTCAGACAAAAATCTAAGTAATGTCTTCTATACTTTTAATTTGTTTCAGATCGTTCACGTGTAAGTAACAAAGTCGTCTGCAATCTTGTTTCGTAAATAATTAGATGCAACTTAAAACCTCGTATACAATGTATATATATAAAACCGTTTGCAGACGATGTCTACCTCTAAATTTGCCCTTGGTGCAACTTTATCCAGAAAGTTTAGAGTTCAACCCTATTTAAGACAGTATAAATCATTGCTTTTGTCAAAATGAAGTAAGCAATATTAAGATTATCTTTAAACGCAATACTATAAAAAAGAAGCCATTTATGAATAGGTTACGGCAGTTTCCATTGAGTAACTTAGTGACATTTTTAATTGCCATGTATGTTTGTTACAGAGTTTAAAATTGAAATAAAAACTCGCAGGTGAAGAGTTGCGAATAGCAACTACTAATTAGCAGAAGACAAATGCCTTATTCAGCAATCTTGTCGCATTAGATGTTATCAAACTGTGCGTATGCATACACATTCAACAAATAGTCCCTAGTTTTTGTGAAATACCATTCGCATGGAAGAGAAGCGCCCTTTAAAGACAAGATAAAAACATTTTATAAGTCGCCTGTGAATGAGTTTTTAATTGAGAGAATCATTGTGAACGATTGTCTTTATTTAGCGTATTATTGACGGATGGACAACTTCGATTGGATGAATTAGTCACGTGCATCATTAAAGCAGACGATAACAATATTTCATTTAATTTTATGAGCTTTTGCATTAGTTCTTAATTCTATTATAAGCGGATCTTTCCAATAGATTAATTGTTGCGATCGTTGTGTTTAATACTTTATTTAGCAAACGATAAATGTTTGATTTCTCTAGATAATTTCACGTGCCATTAATTCATAAAATGATTACTATAGTAACCGATGTCCTCAACAGGTGGGCAAGTCAGTCGAGATAGCGCAAGTAGCTCTGAATGTAGCAAAATGACCAGTCTCGCTCACAATCTGGACAGTTTTGCTTCATCACTTAAAATGCTCAGGGCTATCAAATTAGTACGCAATTGTAAATGGTACTTATTTTTGAAAAGAAAGAAAAAGAAATATGTGAAACATGTACTAAATCATTGAGGTCTGAAACAGTTTTAAAAGGCCATGTACGTATATAATAAAGTTAAGTTGCTTTTATAAATAGGTGACATATAAGCTGCGTCAGTCTCAGCAGGGTAGAGGGTAGGTTGGATGACTAATGCATGCAGATAACACAAATGTAAACAAGAAATAAGCATTCCATTGTAGACTCTTGATATAAAGATTTTAAAGTAAACGACTGTAATATTCGGGTGGGTTTATTTAATTATAAACACCTCTGACATTACAAGACGTAAAAACTAAGTAAACGCATTTCCAAAATAACCCCAAAAAATGCAGTGTTCGTGAGAAAGGTCGTCCACCAACATTATTAGGTCAGAGATTCACGTGCAGAATGTGAAAAAGTTAGAAATTGTAACTACATGTAGTTATTTTATTGGAGTTGTCGATGTTGTTGCTGCTGTTGTTGTTATTTTTGTTGTTACCGCTTTATATTTTGTTGTGTTTATTTTACATTTTCCAGGTAATATTAAGTTCATAGAGAAAAGTAAATGCAGGGAAGAATTAGAATCAATATATTTCACATTCCATTCGCCTTCATCACCATGATTGGCAATGCTGATGGTTGTTTTCCTGAGAATTCCATTTATGGAGGAAAATAGATACAAATAATGGCATGATAAATCGAATTCTCATTTCCAGGGAAGGTGTGAATGGTCGTACTAAGATAATGAGAGGGTACCTAGTGCGTGCTTTAACTGTACCCTTACTCACCTGAATTGATTAGCAATTAGTACAGAAAAAATTAAATCCCAGAACAGGTGTCAATGAGTGCTCTTTGCAAGAAGGTTGGTAGTTTTATTTGGTCCCAGAGCGTCAAAAATTCCCTAAGGTAAAATTCTTAAATTGATTTTCAAGACATGCCTGATGGTTTTTAAAACATTATAACATGCATTTTTAAAGTGATTAAAGACAAAATTGTTTATAAAATGGTCTCAAATGCAGAAGGAAAAAAACAGTATTGGAAGGGTAATGGGTGCAATACTCACTCCATAAAAACCCTAAAAGTGCTATATATTAAGCACAGAACAAATGTTCAATTGAAAGCATATAACTGTACCTACGTATAAATTTGAAATAATTACTACATGAATTGACTTGAAGTAAAATTTAATACAGTTAAATATTGTCAACATCTTTACACTGCAGTTTCTTAGCGATCACGTGTTATTTACGGGTAGATTCGTATAAAGCCCGTCACACAAGCTCATTTGCATCCGTTTAACCTAACGATTTTTAGAAATATATAATTAACAACTAGTCTAATGAAAAATTAATTCAAACTCACGATGCTGATATGGTGCACCTTTTTGATTAAACTTTACCGGTCACCGACTCTAACAATTAAGTCTCCACCATACCGTAGCCCATATGGACGGGCACTTGTGAATACAATATAAGGTATCAGACCCTAATCATTGTTCAATAATGTTAAAATAGTGTCTTAACACCCACTATCATTCGAAACAGACACCATAATTAGCTCATTACGATCCTTTTGTTGTGTTAAGAAGGTGTCTACCCGTTTGATCTTATCAAACCGGTCACTTGTCAATATCGATATCTGCTCGAATGACCATCGGGCTAAACTGACCATGAAAGGGTAGGACTAAATTGAAACTTAATCGAGCGTTTTACTTGCCGCTTCCGCAGGCTATGCACTGATAAATTGCCAAGATAAAGAAAGAGCAACCTCTATGGACTTGGTCTACGTCATGATAGCTTCTATCCGTTGACCGTGACGATAGCAAAGATTTCAAATCTTGATATTTAAAATAAAACTTCAAAAATAAATTACCAAAATCATAGTAGAAAAGCTGCTTTTAAATCTTGATAACTTTGGCGATATACTTACACGGCTTAACCCGACAACAAAATTTCAGTCTGTACATTTGGTCCATACATTACTGAAACATACAGCCTCGCCCTAAAGTTCGCTAACCCCATTTGTTAAGGTCATTTGTAGAACAATAAGGATTATGACATAAATATTAACTGTCTTCTTCATGGGGCGAAATAGTGTGAAAATAAATGACATATGTCAAGTAAATTGAAGGACGACATAGGGAAAATGATAAAGTGTGCAGGGTACAGTTTTTGATGTATGGTGTAGCAAAAATTCAGAAGATGAACAAGTATAACATGCAATAATAACGAGAGAATAATGGTTCTATAAAAATGCACATCAAAGATTTTTATGTATGTAAGACAAGTATTAAAGATGTAAAACAGCTAATGGTCGGAACGGCCACATGGTTTTCTTCAGCCAAACTATAATAGGTTGTCAATTTTCTTTGGCCATTAACACTAATTAAACAGTCTAATTGTTTTCTGTGTAGTCTAATTAAGCGAAATGTTACGTAGATTTTTAAGTAAAAAACAAAGCTAATGTTCATCTCATAGCCTGTGTTGTTGTTGGTGTTATTGTTGTCGGTGGTAGTTATTGTTGTTGTTGATGATGATACTGATGATGATAATGATTGTTAGTTTAGATCTGAGCATGTAGCTGCCTAAAGCTCAAATTGAAGACAATGCAAATTGGTTAACCTTACCAAGCACCTCCATTTTCTTGTATTCAAGACTTCTGAGAGATAATGTAATGTATGAAATACATGATGAATATTTTTGTTCACCTGTTTTGTATGATTCATATACATTCGTTTTGAACCAATCAAATTAGAAATCTCTCGACAAAAAGACATTGTTTTCAAACAGTCAAACAATAGAAAATATTGATATATAATATTTAGCAGGAATAAACTCAAACAAAAGAGACAAAACACGAATCAGATCGTGTGATATCGATTAATAGCCAAACCGATCATTTTCAATCATATTACCAATTTAACTTTGTGCATAATTTATATTTTGCAGCTAAAAACATGCAGACGTAGGCCGTCTAGGAAATTATTCATTGCATTATATTAACGAATGAGATAAATTACGAAAGTACAACGTGATAAAACGTGTTTCTTTACTCGGTAAATAGTTTTAGACTTAAATATTTGATAAGCGCGTTTTTACACTTTTTGGTGATATCTGACATTTAAGATTCATTTCCGGTCTTTTAAAGTCATTCCGTGAAAACTTTGCAATAATAACGAAATGAACGAACGGGTGATAAAATCCATTCCACTAAACCAAACAAAAATTAAAAACAGGAACACGAAAAGCTATATTTCAATATTGTTTGTATTTTAGTGTGTGAAATAAAATATTGATTATGTCAAGTCAACTTGGTTATCCCTTCACCTCTTGTGGGTCAATATTAATCCTTTAGGGTTGATTGTTCCCCTCCCACTATACAATTTAACACGTCAAAGTACACATGTCTGTTTACATTGTCCCAACCAAGTCAGTAAATATTTGGAAACTTGTTAGAAACCCATAAACATCTATAGGTCATAGTTTTTAGAGTTTTCTTACTATGAAGGGGGTCGGATCATACCTTTTTGTTTGAATTTTATTAGCTGTATTGACCTGGGGGTCGAGGTTGTTTGGACTTCGCGAGATCTTGCTACCTTAATACGACAAGGAGAGAAATTAGTAGCACGTCTTTGTCATAAAAGTGACTCAGACAAAAAAATAAAATAGGACAGAAAAAAAACCCGACAGAAGTCGTTCTATTATAATTAAGGGGCGATTTGCAATAAGGAAGAGTTTCTTTTGGGGCGTAAACAATTACCTTCCTTCCCTTTACAAAAATCGTATCTTTTTTATCTCGAATTAGGACACGCGGATAAGCTTACATAGATTTTTGTTTCTTTAGTTTGTTTATCAATCAGGAATGATTTATCAGGCGGTGTGAAATTAGAAATGATGATAAAAAAAAATTCGATGAAAATCTTTATATTACCCGCCATCTTAATGACAGCAAAATAGATAGGTCAAAATCATCGCCCACAGCTTACAACTTTATTACTAGCTTATTCTACATAAAACTAGAATATTCCCATTCAGTCATGGCCTATTGTTAAGTAACAAGGTAATCCGAATTCCTACACCATGTTAACCTAAATCTTTACAAATTACGAATCATTTAACCTCAAAATCGTTGTCAGCTCTCTCAGTTTCACCATCCATTCGCGTGATGACAGTAGGAAAAGAAGTACAAAATGACAAAAAAAGATACATGCACCATGTCTTCAAATTTATTTTCTCTTCTTTAACAAGTAACGACAAAATCTGTTTAACGTTCTCGTGTGACGTACACTATTTCAATGTCCTTAAGAAAAAAAAAGAACGCCGCCCTGAGAATCTTAAACAAACGGCAGCAAGACGAAATATGTCGCAAACTAAAATTTCACCCATAAGGAAATGTAACCCCGGGGTGACACCCTATTTTGTTAACAAATAAGCCCTGAAAATTAATCTAGAGTATCATATGGTCGACCAAAAGTCAGTCTTGTCTATGTATATACTAGCTAGACAGTTTAGTAAACGCTTGGGTTGTTGAAGTTTAGGATAGGTATATAAGGTAGAGTAATGAATTTAAATCTTAAGGCTTTTTTTCAAATCAAAAAACGCTTCGGTGATCATGTCTTATGGTCTCTGATTTGAGGGGATTTTTGTACAACAAAATATGTGGGTAGAGAATGAATTAAACATGAAAAGAATGAGATATGATATACAACTTATATTTTGTAAAGAAAAACTTGTATACCTATTACTCATTTCATTTTTTTTTCGCACAAAGATGTCATTAAAATAGTCCGAGAAATAGCTGCATTTTCACATTAAACTGAGCGTTTTAAATTGTTTCCTTTAAATATTTTTCGACAAAAACAGTTTAAATTTATCAGGGTAAGGCTTTAGTAATTAATTGATCGAAATTGCTGAAGATACAGAATTTCTGCACTGAAACTGGTAGCAATCGACAAAGATATATATGCCCTCGTATATAGTCTTTATAGATATAAGTTAATCTTTTAGTCAAAGATAAAAAAAATAGTTAAAATTAAATCTGCTTGTGAAAATTGTGCTTGTATGATCGGTATTAACTCGTGTTCTTGATTTTCATCAAATTTAATCAAATCATTCCAGTTCGATAACGATAAAGCTGAATTGTGTATTCGTGCAATTATTACATTGCACTTGTTCTTTCCGCTTTTTGCACTGTCGTAAAAGAAAACGGTGTTTTATTAATTGTTTATGTCGTAATAACTTCACTAATTTGGCGCCTACAGGTCTGTAAATCTTTTCATGAAGAAATTATTATAATCAGAATTAGTGTCGTGTTAATCTTATTAAAGTTATGCTTAAAATTGCAAGTAATAAACAATATTTCAGTGAATTAAAGTGGAGATACGTCGAGGGGTCGTTGTCCATTGCCCTTTGACTTTTTGGTGGTCTAAAGTGGCAGTTAATTTCAGACTAATCGACACTGACCGTCATATTGCTTTCTTAAAGTATAGGTTTTATTTTCCAACAGTTCTTTTATCAAAGAAGTTAAATTTATACCCAAAAGTGTACAATTTCCTAAAACGCCTGCTCGACTCTAATTTCTGTGTTATTAGCTAGCAATGTTTGAAACATAAGAGGTTCTACTTTAAATACAAAATATGAATACTTTGAAATCTGGAGGAGTGCAGTTAAAGTTTATAACAAAACGTCTACATTTCCTACCACAATTCACGCAAATGATAAAACACGAGCGCAAACTGTGCAAATTAATAGAAGACATGAAATCTTGACTGATGAGGTGTCGTCTGCAACGCGACCAAAACAACAGACGACAATTTTTATTTTATCTCATTTAGAAGAAAAGTATTTTAAAAATAAATGCACGCGGTCAAGACTGATTCTTTTATAATTTGTGACCGATTGAAAAATAGAAAAGCCAAGCAATTCGTGTTTCCAAGCAATAAGTGTTTTTGTGTGTGTTTTTTAGGGATTGTTTTCTAGACTAGTTTACATATTCGCATGAAAGTCGTGAAGAACATGTTCTCTTCTTTCTTTAAGTTCCTTAAGCATTGTTTAATTCATATATATATAAATGGTTATTTCCAGTGAATACAAAGTATTTAAGCAAATTTAGGGTACAGACTGAAAGAACGAAAAAACCTTAATTGCATAAATGGGTAACTGGACAGTCGACCTGTTGGTCACACAGAAACAATTACTAATGTGTATGCTGTCATAGTGTTGTCAACGTTCGTGTAATAACATCATCATAAAACAACACTTCACAACAGTCTGTCTGAACATTTATACATTCACTTAACTGACCAACATACCTTGTTATTACTTACAAATAAAACGCTTCTGTCGAACATTTTCCTTTCACTTTTATAATAAAAAGACCTTACAGTTCATATACCACTTTTCTATGCATGTTCAACATTTTTCAAAATCATTCATTAAAGTTTTCTTGATATATTAGAGTTACCATGCTTTTTAATTATGTATAAAACTTTGTCAAATGCGAAATACGATTTAATTTGAATTTCTCTGAATTCTGTTTCACTGGAAACGTATAATGTTGTCTAGCTTTTATTTTACTGCGAATCGTTATGCTTTTGGCACCATTGAAGAAAGAACGCCAAATTTAGAACTAATTTAATGCATCTGTAACTTAAAGTGAGCTATATAAATGATCTACAGTATGTGACGTGAAACAAATCGATTCCAGACGATGCTTAGACCTGGAAATCCCCTAATAAACATCGTCTGAACAGACTAAAAGCTATATTAGGAAATGTCAGATAATTTTCTTTTGCACTCTCTGAGAAATTGCTATATTTACTTTTCGTCTGCTTAAAGATTATCGCATTTTTTTTTATTTGGACATTAATTTTATATATATGTATTTTATTTTCAAGTTGTTGTGTTTTTTTTTCAAATATTTTATCGAGGAAATATAAAAGAAACAGTATCTTACCAGACGCTAATTTGGTGGTAAATTCCTTATTTTCTATAATATAATCCAAACTTAGCGAAGAATCCATAACTGTTTTAACGCACTCAGCACACGATTCTTGTAATATCTCATTTAAAAAATTATCGGGTTGATGTTTACATAGCTGCTCCAAACTTTCAAACAATAAATCCAACCCATCTTTTTGAAGAAAATCCGAAATCCAGCCTGGTTGGTTTTTAGCCTTATCAAACTTTTTCTTGATAGTAGCGTATGTCTTAACGCTAGGAGCTCTCAACAATTCAATAATCTTTAGCGGTGTAGTAGGAGCGTTCTGATTGGCTGAATCGCTCGAGCTGAACCAACCAACCGATGATCGTCTACATTTTAAGCCTCGGCGGGGAATTGAAATGACTGTAGTAGTCTCAAAGACGTCTCTATTTAATTCAATTTCGCTGTCAGATACACTTTCAAGGTCGTCCATGATAGCAGAGAAAGCGTTTATTCCATCAGAATCTTCAGTTTATGGAATCTCTACGCTGAAAAAGAATGGAAATAGATATAGATTGACACGTGTTTAAGTTTTATATTGTTTTCTATGCTACTGGTACTATGAATATCAGAATTACGAGGAGTTAAATGAATTATAAAAATATATTATACCAAGGAGGAATTAATTAAATAAAAACAGTCAATTCAAAATCGGATGTTTTGGCATTTAGCTTGAGATTTGCCAGGATATTGTTTCCACGCATTGCTACTGTTGTTGTTGCTGTTGTTGCTGTTGATAATGATGATGATGATAGTGATGATGGTAGTAGTGATGATGATGTGCTCAGACAGAGAAATGCATACAAATTACCAACCCCACAATAGCATGTGTTACACCAACAACTCTAAAAGTTATCTTAATCATATATCAGAAATCTAAAATCTGCAGATACTCAACCTTCCACTTAAATTACGTATTAAATAGAAAGAATTATGACCTTTCTATTTAACCCTCTAAAGTTACTCTTTATCTATTCTTATTTTCAAATTAAACTCATTTTAAACATTTTGAAAATGACAAATTTTAATCTGAAAACAAATATCACAAATGACTTGGATATTTTTGAAGGGTCGACCTTGGCTACCGAACTATTGCTATCTCTTTGTCCGTGTTTATATTATACTTAGATCTGTCTAATTATCTAGTTTTTATTTTAATTTAGGCCATTTACTGTAAGGCCACGGAAGAGACAGATTTCTGTGATTATAAGCCCGTCATAAATTGTAAATTAGGCCAAATGAGAAGTGAATTATCGTCACTATAGTATGTACATTATTTTAATAGGCATTTGAAGAAAGGTTACACAATTTCAGACAATTATACCAAACGCCCATTAAATATAAATTAACTTAAATTAGTACGTCATTTGATTGTGGTACTGATGATGCTATAGACAAATCACGTAACACATTTTATACGTGCAAAAAATGCTAATAAAACTGAAAGTAAATTTCGTTGTCAAATATGTTATTCATAACTATAACCCATATCTTTGCACTTATCACTGCTTAATTAAAGCCGTGCATTTGTATATAAAGAGCCAGATCTTTTGTGCAAAAGCAGTGTTAGTTTAAACATACATGTATTTATCTTAGTAGCTTGATTGTGATAGTTAGATAGAACCACCCTCAAGTTTACTTCCTCGAACTAATCTTGACTGGTGTCATATAAGGAAACATGATATTGACCTAAACAGGGTACGTTTGGACCCTCGATGTCAAGATTAAGAGGCACTTTAACCATTATGTATCCGCTCCTATCTTTTTATTGGAAGGTCAGTGGCACCAACTAGGGCAGCGGCGGTAAAGACGTCGATCTTCCTCTCAAACAAAGAATATTGGGTTCGAGCCCTTCAAGGGGTAACAACAATGTTTCCCAATATGACAAAGCTCCTGAGCTGATTGGTTTAAGGAAGCGGACAAGAGAATGGTTCAGATGAGCTAGAATCTTTCTTCACAACCGAGTTTAGATAAATAATGTTTATCTAATGTAACTGTGGTCCTTTTTGCACCACCATGTTGGTATAACTATAACGTCACGTTAAACCTTAACACGTCAAATATCTTAAATGGACTCGTCCATCTTTTAATCTGGACATCATTCATCATTTACTGGTCACATGGGTAGAATCATTTCCCGCCAGCAGGTGTTTAAACCCCTAACAATACAATTAGATCATAGATTTTAATACATGTATGATAAATTAGTCAACATTTTACGCCTGTTTAATTAACTTGTGATATAGCTAATGCCTTTAATCACCTGTACTTATAGGACTGTTTGAGAGTTCGATAGAAATGGGAAACATCATAGTAGGAGAATTTAAAGAAACAATTTTGCATGTATGACTCGGGGTTTTGTTATTGTTTTTTTTTTTTTTTTTTTGTAATGTTGTGTTTTTTTGGGTTTTTTTGTGTTGTTTTATTTTTACCACTTTTGGCTCCATTTGCTATATATGTACATTATATTCAGTACAAAAAAGTATCAAAGGAAACATTTATACCGTCAAATTTCTTTTTCTTACACAGATGTATTTTTTGGATATTTTTCTTTCGTATAAAAAGTTCTAGAAAAGATGAAGTTGGTGGTTGTTAGACAAAGACTGGGCATCTTAACGCGGCTACATCACTAGTGTTGAAAGCCACGCTGAGTGCTTAATTACATTATCAGAATGGCTAGAGATAACTACCGTTTTCCTTTCAATAACCTGTTATCTTTTATGATAAATGAGTGATTGATGATACCATGAGTTCCGAGGTATTCCGAAATAAAGACTTACATGACCAAAGTGCCCCGGATGATAAAATCAGTAGGAAAACCGATTTACAATATTTTACGATATGTTTTTTTTCTCGATACAGGAACTGATTTCTTTAACCCTCCTCACATCTGCTAATCAATCTTAGAAAAAAAAATGAAATCTTGCAATTTACTTTCTCGCCAGCGTTGACTGATAAGCCATGAGTGGCATTAACTAGCCACCTTTTAGTAAAACTTTAAACATCTGAAGAAACTATCGTCCGCAAGTTATCTATTATATCAAAGCAGGGTATATTTTTATCCCTTCGAAAAAGAAAGTGAAACCAGGTTATCTTTTTTAAGATTGATGACTTTTTTCGTTACTTAACAGACATTTTTTAAACTTCTTTCAATCAAAGCCCATACATACATTATACTATACGTTAACCGTACCGTCAAAAAACTGACTTTGAAGTGGCAGAAATTTTGCTTTATAAAATCAAGAGGTTTTAATGAATCAGGTAAACATGATTATGTTATATTATACAATGTATAAACTTGGTCTAATTTAATCAAAGAAAACAGATCGATGACCACTATCCTATATATGATTAGATGATTAAAATCGTTTCATGATTTAATTGTCCTTAAGAAAGGTGCCGATTACCACTCCTTGAAGGATTTTCAGATTAAAGAAGTTGATCATCACAGGGACTTGAATATCGTTTGATATTTCAAAATTTTAACGTGTATATGGTTTTATGGAATTACAGTCAAACTTGTGCCATAGAACCACCGCTGAACTATTGTAGTAGCTCCGAGAACCTGTAATTGAAGGCCAACATTTTATTTTTTCACATGAACAATAATACTGCTAAATCACTTGCTTTGACCGACCACCTGTCAAAGAGAACATATTAATTTGTTTAGTCCCTAGAGATAGGTTATGTAAGAATTATCATGACTATCAAACAGGGTAAAGATAAAAAAAATGAAATGTTTGTATTTGATAAAACTACTAAATAGTAAAATTTTCTCTTCGGATATTTACAAAAATAAATGTAGAATAATACACAATGAAAACAGAGATAATCCTACAAAACCACTAAATACAAAAATACATCTGTCATTGTTTAAACTACGTTCTTATGTGTTTAAAGAAACAAACGAGGTCATTCCACTGACTCATTTATAACTGTACTTCTGGTCCATGTGGGCCCTTCTTTATGGCATTATTATCAAATCGACACTTTACCAAAATCTCAAAATATTATAACTTACAAACACACAGATCAAATGGCCATTATGGCGTTTAAGATAAAAGCAACGTGTCGCTGTTAAGCCATCTTATTTTCTAATTAACTCGTCTGCAGGGGGTAAACTTGCAGACCTGTTTGCCGAATAAAAACCTATCAATTAATGCTAGATCAAAGTAAAATCATTTCACCAAATTGCAATTAAATATGGATATCCATCTACCAGTGTTTGACTGGACAATACAGTAAGTGTTATTTTGGTAAGATAAAGTTAATAAAAATGGTATAAAGTGACCGAAAGACAAATAACAAATAGTAAAGTACTTTTCACATGCTAGGTCTAGTTGTCCTCAAATGTCACGGCGTTCTTTTAATGTTAAATGATTTCAATTATATAAGTCGTATTTTTTAAAAATTCCTATCCATAATGTCTTCTTTTAATTAACATTTTAAGGTAATTCCTTAGCGCCTTCAGGCTTTAAGATTTTCAAGATTATACATGTCATTAGCCCTTAAACAACATGCAGTCTTTTAAAATTCATATCTAGAGAAAACTAATGAACGTGTCAAAAACCAACGAATCAGGCCTTTATACATTTAAAACAATGCCTTTAGTCATTAAAAACAGTTCGCACAAAAGCTCTTTGGCTGAAAATCATAAGCGCATGCCTTAAAAACATGCGTTGCCCTTTGAAAACATGCGTATGCCCGTTAAAAAATGCGTTGCCCTTAAAAAAACATGCGTTTGCCAAAAAAAAAAGGGGCATGGGGTTGCCCCTTTAAAAAATACGATTTTTTCGCTAAAAAAAAACCCACAACGGGCTGATATTAAAGCTTTAAAATTTTCCCTTAAATCATTTTTTTGGGCGCATTCAAAGCCTTTATGGGCTGGTAAATTAAAATCAAGAGCTAGGTCGCCCTTTGAAGATACAATAGTAAGTCCCTGAAATGAAACCTTAACTTGACTTTTACATTCTTGTTTTTTCTAAAGCAGACCTTACTTTCAGACAAACCTAATAACTGAAAATTTTAATATTATAAAAATGATCAATGTATATTGAGTAAAGTATGGCTTTTGTTTTAAAGATGTAACATTAGTATTATTTCAATACCTAACCAATGTTAAAATAAATGACAAAAATGCATAGTAGACATATGTTTTGCACCGCACCTTTCTTGTTTTGATTTGACATGTAGCCAAGATTACCTAATGTAAATCCGGTATAAAATTTCCATCTGGGATTATTACTTTATAATCAACACTTAATGTTAAAGCAAATTGACGATTTTGTTCTAACCTTAATTGTTTATACGATGTAAGATTTGTCAAAGTGTCAACTTTTTACACCATATTAAATCATAGGTATGCCATTATTATACTTGAACCACAATCCCTTCAAACATTACAAAGATTGATATGTTAGTGTATTTAGACCGGTTACTCATTTCCCGACGCTATTTTTTTATGTTTTTACACAAGTGCCTTAATATTATGATTATTATACATGTTTGGATAAGGCTGTCTAAATAACCCCGTCACATGCATTGTCATATTCTAACCTTTGCTCTGTTTATGACTGTATATAAGAAATATACTGGAAGTAAGAGCATGGACCGGTTCTACTTAGGTGCCAGCCCTTGCCTTAAATAATGCACGTAGAGGTAACTGCGAACATCCGAGTAGCAGGATACTCGCCGAAAAGGATTGCCCCTATGACTGCTGTGCAACGTACACGCCGAGAACCAGGCTAACATAAGATCGCTCCTATGACTGCTACACGAAATACAAGATAATTTATACGAATTTATTTTAGTTCGATTGTGTTGGAAGCTGTAAGCTTATTGAAACACTCTAAAATCCGTTCCTGGAACCAACCAGTACTAAAAAATGAATGTAAAGTTTCTTGCCCAAGTAATCAATGGCTTGTCCCTGGCGGGGTTTAAACCCACGCGGTCCAGCAATCTTTAGATTACTAGCCCAACGCGTCGACCACTCGACCCCGTCGCCACTCTTGAAATACATGTTAAAAGAAATAGAAAAAAAATGCAGGTCAAGAGAAAAATAAACACTACAAAGGAAACCCGGGCACCAATTACAAGGTTCTACTTTTTTGTTATTTTTATACAGTTCTGTGTCAACACTAGCAATGTTTTTCATGTTTAATTGTCCAGTAAATAACTGACCAAATCAACTTACACTTAACTACCTACATACATTATATTGCCAGTGAAAAAATAAATACGCACACTGGGTCATATACCCAACCTTTTCAAATAAAACGGACAAACACTTGAAATATTTTTTCAAATCAGTAGTGTTTAAAAGGTCATAATCCTTTAGAAAGAAAGATTTAGTTTCAACTGACCAAGTATGCAGTATGAAAATTTAAATAATGAAATATACAAAATGGTATCTAGTAAGCTGTAAAAAGCGGTATCTCGCAGCATGCTGAAATTTTGATCGTTTTATCCTTGGCTTTTTTTCAAGACCACGTGACGTCATAATGCATACATGACGGAATAATTTTTAAATCAACGTCAAGTTCGGGTTTTTCTAAAGGATGAAAAAAAAAAAAATTTCTAAAAGGCTTAGATTTCGACGAAAAGAGGTCAATGTGGAAATGTAAGCGGGAAACGTTAAGTCTTTGACGTAAACTCTAGCATAAAGAATGTGATTCAAAACAGAAAAGTGATCAATTTGAAATTCTATGAAACTATCATTTATACAGTTTATATACTTTTAATTTAGTATTTTTCTTTGCATCTTTCTTAATTACCTCGAGTGTTTCGTTACTGGTAACAATATGTTTTCTTTAAAGTTTATATTCCTGGTCCAAATTCATGCAAAACAGATTGTCAAATTAACGCCTTATTGTTATCAAAATGCGCATTATTTAACTAGTATTGACAAGTTTTTCCCAACTTAGAAACGCTCTCTCCGTAACAATTTATCTGACCATTCTAAAAAAAATGCATTTTCTTATTTGACTGGGTTTCAGGTCAAATAAGGATTTATATTTTGGCGGGAAGCCCTTCGATTATTTCCGTAAATGTTCGGATCTGAGTCACGTGATATGATTTACCAAACCAAAAAATAATGGCGGGACAATACGAAAGGTGTGTGTCACGTATACGAGAAAAAAATTTTGAGATTGGAAAAAGGAAAAAAAGCGAAAAGTGGGAAGAAACTGTGATTTAATTCAATCAAGGATATACTCCGGTAGTGATTTCAAAGCGATGAAAAGTTCTAAAAAGGGTAATTAAAACCAAAAGCGACCGTGAAGTTGTTATCTGATTGACAGGTGAGGTGATCATCGTTTTTTGTTTGCATTTTAATTTTTTCTTGGTCTTAGATCTACTTATAGAAAAAATTCACCAAACGAATATATAAACACAGATATTGTGTTATAGTTTTTAGGATGGTTTTGACTTATGATAAAGAAATTAAGCTTGCAGATCCACGTCTGTGTATCAAGTTTTCGTTCACTGTAATTTTCGTACCAAAAATCCGCTTAGAATCACATAAACTAAACTTTACTGCAATTTTTGTCTTGAATTGTCAAATTCAAAAGTTCACGATAATTTCAATCAAAGAAAAGTCAAATCGGCAATCCAACACAAGCTACACAAACATGCGTCTTATTTTTTAAAACGAAACAATTTGTTCACTTATTAAATAATAATCCGGCGAAATAAAGTAAACATATACAAGTTCTCAAAATAAAATCGTCAGTCCTGTTTGTGTTATGATTACATGTATAGTATGACGTGAACATCGATGATTGTCATTTGCAATATAAATTATGACGTCACTTCATTTAGTTTTGGTGCTAAAACTATTCGCTATCTAATTTATTCGTAATTGAAATCGAAATAATAAATAAATAAATAAATTTCGCATATTGATTGAAGACTTGTAAGGGTATGAGATTACATTGTAGAATTCACATGCTGATGAAAATGCTCGAATATAAGCAATTGAAAAAAAGTCCGTTAAAATGGACGGGGCTAACTTTTGATTATCAGGCTACTGACGTGATATCAAAAATAATTAATCAGGCAAAGTGTTTATCGGCAGTTACCATAGGCAGTTGCATGATAAATAACTATATACTTGCATAACTAATTTACTTATATAATTCATATAAAAACTGATTAATCTTAAATACTGCTGAATTCATGTTTTTTTATTAGTTTTTTTGAACCAATTAATGGATATATACATGTCAAATGTGATCCATATATATCATTGATCAGATATTCATATGATTTAAATATTAAACAATTATGACATTTTTTTAAGTGGCATATAATACTGTATTAGAAGAAGAAAAAAAAACATTGCATTACATGGTTAATTTTTGGTCCAATTGAAAGATTTTGGTGTCATCTTAAATGATGAGTTTGATATTTTGTATGACTCCATAATATTATTATAGGTAATTGTTCACTGAGGTGAAAAATGATAGAGGTCATTATACTGTAGGTCTTAAATCCACTTGTGAAAAAATATATTATGAGCCGCGTCATGACAAAACCAACATAATGGTTTTTGCGACCACAGCATGGATCCAGACCAGCCTGCGCATCCGCGCGCAGTCTGATCAGGATCCATGTTGTTAGCTTACAAACCCTATAACAAGTAGAGAAACTGATAGCGAACAGCATGGATCCTGATCAGACTGCGCGGATGCGCAGGCTGGTCTATATCCATGCTGGTCGCAAACGCACTATGTTGGTTTTGTCGTGACGCGGCTCATATATGGTTTTTGGAAAGGATTCTGTTATATAGTCAATTCTCAGACCAATACAACAAAATAGTTACAGATTCCTCAAAAGTGGAGTATACTTTCTTAGTTACAATCAAACATCATAAATAACTATTTCTAGCTTTTTTTTTTTCAAAGCTATTACATTCTATGTCAGATTGCTATGTTTGGCATAGCAATTGCATTATTTAAATATTTTGAAATGTATCAACATGAAACTTGAAAGACTTGCTTATCAGGACAAAGTGTAATTGTTAAACAGGGGAGCATACATGTTCTTTATGAAAGCAGTCATTTGAATTTAGCACTGGCCTGGTGGCCCATGGCAGTGAAAATTAGTTTGGGCCCAGTGTAAATTTTTAAGAAAATGTAGTTAAATATATAGTAGAATAAATTCAAAAATGGGAATTGGGCCAGTGAATTCAAAATTTTAAATTCAATGATGACTGTGAAAGCAATATTTTTTTAAGTTATATCCCTTTTAAACTAAGAATTTTTAATAGACTGGTGTTATCACTGCATGCAATACTGCTGTATTTGTTGTTAATAACAAGGGCAGAATTCATGTCCTATAGTAAATGTTGGTGAAGACTGAATATATACAATTCTTATGTAGAATAATTTATTATATTTTTCGCTAAAATGAAAAGGAATTCCACAATTGATTTTTTTTCTTCAAAATCTTAAGCAAGTTATGGTTTAATCTTCAGGTCGCACTAAAGAAAGCCAATTAAATCCTTTTGGAGTTGAATTGAGACACAACCATTTCATTTCTGGTTTAGTTATAAAACTGATACAGACTATAAACTATTCATGGTAAGTAAACAATTATTACATTGTATATATTTGATTTTGTTTGAATGTTTGATATTTTTATATGATGATTATTCTGTTGCTCAAGAAATATTTAGATAAAATTCTAGATAGGCAATACATAAATTGTCATTTGTTGCAAAGAATATTAATGCATGCAAGATGTTTTGATGGGCATAATGTGGAATACTTCATAGGTTTATTGGTAAGCATTTTATATGTAAAATAAATGTGAAATGCTAAGTAAATGTTTCATAAAACTTGTTGAAGGCTGACTTCTTTTGCCATTTTTTAATGCATGCTTATTTGTCTTGATATTTTATTTTGCAGGGAATAATATATTTTAGTGTCTGCATCAATCTTAATAGTTATTGAGCATGAAATGGATTCTGTTTTTTTTCAGATGAATGGAAATACACCAAAGCCTAGTAAACTAATCATAGCCCATTGGAACCAGAACAAACCATGGCTTTGCAAAGGAAATAAAGAATGCACATAGTCCTGAAAGATCTGGCTGGTGTTCTGAATAAGATGAACATAATATCTCAACTGCAGGTATGTTCTCATCAGGTACAATAAAAGAAATTTATATTGACAGGGTTCCCCTGGAGCAATTTTAGTTTGGCACCACCAGATTGGCCAAATCAAAAAAGTTGAAGCCAATGGCTCCAATGTTGGAACGCATTAATTCTGCAAAGGAGATATGTCTATCTTTGTTAAGATTATGCTAGCAGTTTAGAGTGAAATTTTTAAAAAGGATTTATTTTCCTAACTGGAAAGGAGTATAGTGTCCTGATTAATACAAAGCTCATATGTCTATTGATTATAGAATGTTCAATGTTTACAGCACCTTTATATGTTAACGCAAATGGACCTACAACCATTATGTGTAAATTAATTGGCACCTTTATTGCACTTATCAATTGAAGGATAGAGCTGTGTAAAATCTTTTCAAAGATAATTATTTTTACATACAGAGATTATATCTAGCATATGAATATGTTAATGTTTAAGGGATTTTTCCTTACTAAAATCATTTAAATGAAAATATCTTTCCATTATTTGTATTCATTTTTAGAAGTACAGCTGGCATGGAGGGGTTTCAACCAGCACATCTTGATGTATTGTACCAAAAGATTTGCTTACACACCACATGTTTATAGGATGCACAATCTTCTTGCAGCCATAGATTATAATATACATGGAAATAGACCATACATCACCAACAAGGGGGATCTGTTAGGTATGCTACTTACAAAACTCCAACATGTAATGTTTCACAATTTTACAGAATGAAAGAAAACAGTGTCCAGTTTTGTGTTAATAAAAGTGAATTGTTTGGAACTATAATAATGTTCAACATAGATGTCCTCTGTACTGAGTCTAATATGGATGTAGGCATGTTTCTTTGTTTTATTTCAATAGAAAAGATTTCAGTTCTTCAAACATATAAAGAGGCAAAACCTAAATAAAATGTTTTAGCTTTATCTTCTTTGGGCACATAGATTCTCAACAATTTGTTTTGTCATTTTTGCATATGAATATAAATGCTGCATATCTTAGTATTAAATGTTCCTGCCTCTATGAATTATAAGAATATTTTTTATTGAAAGTGTGATCACTATGCATTTATATTGCCTATATAATATTAATTTCAATCAAAAGAGATTTTGCAGTCTCTGAATAACCTGACTAATAAATTTTGAGGACATAATTACATGTAATGCATTTTGAGAATTGTATACACTTATGATTTTTGTTATAACAGGCTTGTTAATCTCCATTTCAGACTTCAGCGAGTCTGGATGAATTAAAGAGAAGAAGAAAAAAGTATCATTAAATAAGCCATTTTTAGCTCACCTGTCACAAAGTGAACAGGGTGAGCTTTTGTGATCGCTTTTTCGTCCGGCGTCCGGCCGTCCGTCCGGCCGTCCGTAAACTTTTACTTTAAATGACATCTCCTCAAAAACCACTAAGCCAATTTCATCCAAACTTCACAGGAATGTTCCTTTGGTGGTCACCTTTAAAAATTGTTCAAAGAATTTAATTCGCATGCAGAACTCTGGTTGCCATGGCAACCGAAAAAAAAAACTTTAAATATCTTCTTTTAAAAAAACCATAAGAGCTAGAGCTTAGATATTTGGCATGAAACATTTTCTAGTGAGTGTCTACCAAGTTTGTTCAAATGAAAGCCCTGGGGGTCAAAATTGGCCCCGCCCCGGGGGGTCATTGATTTTCCCTATATACATATAGTAAAAACTTAAAAAAATCTTCTTTTAAAAAACCAAAAGAGCTAGAGAGCTTATATTTTTAGCATGAAACATGTTCTAATGGGTGTCTACCAAGTTTGTTCAAATAAAAAGCCCTGGGGTCAAAATTAGCACCGCCCACCGGGGGGTCATTGATTTTTTCCCTATATGCATAATAGTAAAAACTTAAAAAATCTTCTTTTAAATGAACTCAAAGAGCTATGGCTAAAGATATTTTAGCATCAAACATGTTTCTAAATAGGTTGTCTACCAAAGTTTTGTTCAAATAAAAGCCCTGGGGTCAAAATTGGCCCCGCCCCAGGGGGTCATTTTTTTGATTTTCCCGATATGCATATAGTAAAAACTTAAAAAATCTTCTTTTAAAGAAAACCAAAAGAGTTAAAGCTAAAGATATTTAGCATGAAACATGTTCTAAATAAGTGTCTACCAAGTTTGTGCAAATAAAAGCCCTGGGGTCAAAAGTTGGCCCGCCCGGGGGGGGGTCATTGATTTTTCCCTATATGCATATAGTGAAAACTTAAGAAATCTTCTTTTTAAAGAAACTAAAAGAGGCTAGAGCTAAGATATTTAGCATGAAACATGTTCTAATGGGTGTCTACCAAGTTTGTTCAAATAAAAACTCTGGGTCCAAAAATTGGCCCCACCCCAGGGGGTCATTGATTTTCCTATATGCATATAGTAAAAAACTTAAAAAAATCTTTTTTTAAAAAAGAACCAAAAAGAGCTATGGCTTAAGATATTGAGCATCAAAACATGTTCTAATAGGTTGTCTACCAAGTTTGTTCAAATAAAAGCCCTGGGGTCAAAATTGGCCCCACCCCAGGGGGTCATTGATTTTCCCTATATGCAGATAGTAAAAACTTAAAAAATCTTCTTTTAAAATGAACCAAAAGAGTTAAAGCTAAGATATTTAGCAAAATGAAACATGTTCTAATAATATAGTGTCTACGGCAAGTTTGTTCAAAATAAAAGGCCCTAGGGTCAAAATTGGCCCCGCCCCGGGGGAAAGTCATTGATTTTCCCTATTATGCATATAGTAAAAAACTTAAAAAAATCTTACTTTTAAAAAACTCAATAGAGCTATGGCTAAGAATATTTAGCATCAATACATGTTCTAATAGGTGTATACCAAGTTTTGTTCAAATAAAGCTTCTGGGGTCAAAATTGGCACGCTGCCCTGGGGGTCATTGATTTTCCCCTTATATGTGTATAGCAAAAACTTAAAAAAATCTTCTTTGAAAAAAAGCCAAATAGCTAGAAGTTAAGATATTAAGCATGAAACATCTTTTAGTGAGTGTCTACAAAGTTTGTTCAAATAAAAGACCTGGGGTCAAAATTGGCCCCGCCCCGGGGGGTCATTGATTTTCTTTATTGTGTATAGCAAAAACTTAAAAATCTTCTTTGAAAAAACCCCCAAATGCTAGAGTTTAGATATTAAGCATGAAATGCTTTCTAGTAAGTGTCTACAAAGTTTGTTCAAATAAAAGCCCTGGGGTCAAAACTGGGCAGGGTGTCATTGTTTTTAACTATATGTGTATAGTAAAAACTTAAAAAAAATCTTCTTTCAATAAAGCCCCAAATGAGCTAGAGCTTAGATGTTTAGCATGGAAACATCTTCTTATGGGTGTCTACCGAGTTTTGTGCAAATAAAAGCCCTTGGGTTAAATTGGCCCTGCAACATTGGGGGTGGGGGGTGGGGGGCCTATATACAGGTGAGCGACCTCAGGGCCATCATGGCCCTCTTGTTCATGATGCTATATCTGAGAATTAGTGACATGGAGGGGATATAATAAAATAGAAAGTTAGAGGAAGATGACCCCCCACAGACTTTCAAAATATTTGGCCCAAAGTTAGCCCGAAGCCTACCCGAGCCATTCATGAGGAACATAAATCAAGATATGATTGACTTTTTATGGAAAAGAATGATAAATAGTGTGTTACAACTGATTGCCCCAAATATTCAAAACATATTTAAGATGACATTGACCTGGTATTCATGATAGTTTTATGAAATATCTTTTTAGAGATGGCACTGTAATCTATCTTTGTTTCGAAAAAAATTCTCTTGATTCATTTGTCATGACTCAAGGTCTGTTTTTTAATATTTTGTCAGAAAAAAATGACTACTTTTTATACAAGTGCAAAATATTATCCAATCTATTAAACTATAAGTGTTGCTATGAGCTTTAATGTAGTAACAAAAGTTAAAAGTATTATTCAATTATATATTTTGATATACATGTACTATGTCATTCACTTTAGCTCAGCTTTTTTTTTTTTTTTTTGAAAAAAGAAAATAGAGGTTGCTGCCGTTGCCTTCTGCAAAAGCTTGAAACCTTGTTCATAACTTTTAAAGTTCCTTGGTGTATTGTCCTAACCTTGGCCTTCATTCATAATTGACCTTTGACCTTCAATGGTTAAATGTCTAAATTTTGGCTTTGCTTGTTATTTGCTATTAGTGGCTTTAACTTCATTGCCCTGTGTTAATTTTTCATATTTTATTTTTGTCTTGGCCATTTCTCCTAAACTATATTGTTTAACCCAAGGCAACACATGATTCGCGGAGATCTAGTTGTTATTAGTCCAGGAATTGTTTTGTTGTCCAGTCTAGTTTATTAGACCAATGACATAGGGGCATTTTATTATAAAATCCTTGTTCAATCAAACAAGGCAAGCCTCAAAATTATCTTTGTTATTTACTCCCTCATACCCATTCCAGTTTAGATAGGTTAGGTGGGCTGATAAAATATTTTATTTTTGGTGCCCCCACTTTAGTGGCGGGCATTTTAAATTTACCCCTGTCTGTCCGTCCGTATTTCACCAAGAGTCATGAAACTTTACTGTAATGTTTGATTCACAGCAAGTGTAGTTTGTTTAACCTTGGTATTTTCATCTGGATATTTTTAGTATTATCAGAGTTACTGCCATTGAATTTTTGGCAATTTTCAACTTGGTTGTCGGTAAGCATGCTAACTATCAGGAAGTATTTGACCTAACAGCAATGAAACTTTACAGGAATGTTGAACATTATGTGTAGTTGTGCACCTGGATATTTTCGTCTGGATTTAGTATTTTGAGAGTTATGGCCCTTGACTTAGTAAAATTTTGCAATTTTTCAACTTGTGGTCGCATGTAACTCAAAAAAGTTAAATTTGACTTAAGTCATGAAACTTTACAGGAATGTTGATCAGCATGTGTAGTTGCGCAATCTGGGTATTTTCGTCTGGAATTATTTCTGATTTTTGAGTTATTGCCCTTGACTTTGTTAAATTTTTTGCAAAGTTTTCAAGCTTGTGTCACAATGTAACTCAAAAAGGATTTGACATAGAGTCCATTAAACCTTACGGGACGGTTGCTCAGCCATATTTTAGTTTTGCACCTGGGGTTTTGGCTTGTGGATTTATCCAGTATTTGTAGAGTTATTTCCTTGACTTAGTAAAAAACGTTTCATTATGTTGTTATTTTGGTTTCTTGAGTGCTTGAGTGAGAATCAACCAACTTTACAGGAATAATGATCAAAATCACTAAATTACAGGAATAATGATTTACATCACTTTGAAGCTATGAAAACCTGGGACTTTTATGTGGATTTTTTTCAGTTTTGTTAGAGTTATTGGGCCCTTGAACTTACAGTAGTATAAATTTACAATTTTTTTTAACTTTGTTCAATGCCATAGCTAAAAAAAAATATTTATGTTTTCTTTCATTTCATTCAGGCCAAACATAAATAATTTATCAATTTAACTTCCATAATTTAAATTATAATATCCCTACAGGGGATAAAATATAAATAAGAAAAGAAAATATAGGAGTGGCTACAAAAGGTTCACTTTAATTTACCGAATAAATTTACAATTTTCAACTTGTTCATGCATAGCTCAAAAAGTATATCACTTGTAGGCCTGAATGTTTAAAAGAATGTTGGTTCAGCATGTGTAACTTATGCACCTTGGGGTTTACTTGTGAATTTATTCAGTATTTGTAAAGTTCTCGCCCTTTACTTTAGTAAAAAGATTTTTAGTTTTCAAAAAATATTTTGACCTAGAGTCATAAGATTGACAGAACAGTGGGCACGTAGGGGCGGGACCACGTGTCCTAATGGACACATTCCCTAGTTATTCGAAATGTTTTGTCTTGTTTTATTTTTTTTCATTAAAATTAATTGTATGTAGTTCAAAAAAATTGTGAATGCATGAAAGCATCTGTTTTTACTTGAAAATTTTTAGAACCCATATTTTCAGTTTCAATCAACAAATATCCCAACATTTGGTATATTTACAATTAAAAAATCAAACGAGACAGTTAAAGGAAGAAATGGTCATTCCTCATTGACACTCTGATTTTCATTTTTAAGTAAAAATCCTGGGGCAATAAGATATTTTAAAGGTAGGCTGTGCTATTTTGTGGGTAGGTCGCGGGAGTGGGGGGAACAAACAATATTTTAAAAATTTTTTGTGCCCCCACGTTTAGTGCGGGGCATTTTAGATTTTAACCCTTGTCCGTCCGTTCCTTCCGTTTCCGTTTCCGTCCGTCCATCCTTCCGTTTCCGTCCTTTACCGTCCGTCCGGTTCCCCGTTCACGCTTTTGTTGTCGCACGTAACTGAAAAAAAGTATTTGACCTAGAGTCATGAACTTTACAGGAATGTTGATCAGCATGTGTAGTTGTGCACCTGGGTATTTTCGTCTGGGATATTTTTAGTATTTTTCAGAGTTATTGCCCTTGACTTTAGTAAAATTTTGAATTTTCAACTTGTGTCGCAATGTAACTCAAAAAGTATTTGACCTAGAGTCATGAAACTTTACAGGAATGTTGATCAGATGTGTAGTTGTGCACCTGGGTATTTTTCCTCTGGATATTTTTTAGTATTTTTCAGAGTTATTGCCCTTGACTTAGTAAAATTTTGCAATTTTCAAAGCTTGTGTCGCATGTAACTCAAAAAAGTATTTGACCTAGAGTCATGAAACTTTACAGGAATGTTGATCAGCATGTGTAGTTGTGCACCTGGGTATTTTCGTCTGGATATTTTTAAGTATTTTCACAGAAGTTTATTGCCCTTGACTTAGTAAAATTTTGCAATTTTCAACTTGTGTCGCATGTAACTCAAAAGTATTTGGACCTAGAAGGTCATGAAACTTTACAAGGAAATGTTGATCAGCATGTGTAGTTTGTGCAACCATGGGTATTTTCGTCTGGATATTTTTTAGTTTATTTTCAGAGTTATTGCCCTTGACTTAGTAAAAAATTTTGCAATTTTCAACTTGTGTCGCATGTAACTCAAAAAGTATTTGACCTAGAGTCATGAAACTTTACAGGAATGTTTGATTCAGCCATGTGTAGTTGTGCACCTGGGTATTTTTCCTCTGGATATTTTTAGTATTTTCCAGAGTTATTGGGGCCCTTGACTTAGTAAAATTTTGCAATTTTCACTTGTGTCGCATGTAACACAAAAAGTATTTGACCTAGAGTCATGAAACTTTAACAGGAATGTTGATCAGCAAAGGG